>NW_017189516.1:20412298-20457057 GCF_001704415.2 Capra hircus
TTAGTTTCTCGGATCCTCACGGGCATCCCCTTAAGTTTCGCATCTACGTTGTCCAGTCCTCTGCGGAAAACCGAGCGGAAAGGAACGATGTTCTTCGGGGCGCGGGCATTTTGGTTTCTGCGATCTGTAGGTGGCAGTGTCGCTCCGCGGAGCCGCTTGTCCTGTTTCTCCCGCGCCCTTTGCTCTTGAAAAAACGTCTGGAAGCCTTTTGCTGCGATAAGTGCCGGATTTCTTTCTTCACTTGAGCCCTTTGCCTGGTTCAAACTGCATCTGAAAAACTTCAGTGAGCCCTTTGTGAAAACTTTGACCAAACCCGTTAACACTTAAAATTACAATAAAATAATATACGCTGATATATTGAATAATAGTGGAGGGAGCGGCACCCTTGCCTTGCCCCTGATCGTAGAGGAAAATGCTGTCTGTCCAGAGAACTGTATTGTGAATTGAGTTTTGACTTGAAACTCTTTACCTGAAGTGGAAGTGAAAGTCGCTCAGTCTTGTCTGATTATTTAAGACCCCTTGGACTGTAAGCCTGCTAGGCTCCTCTGTCCAAGGGGATTCTCCAGGCAGGAATATTGGAGTGGGTTGCCATTTCCTTCTCCAGGGGATCTTCCCGACACAGGGATTGACTCGGGCTCACAGGGATTGCATCCAGGTCTCCAGTATTGCAGGCTGATTCTTTCCTATTTGAGCCGCTACGGAAGCCGATATGAAGGTCAAATAGCTTGTCAAACTTTTAAAAATGTGTAATAACATAGTTATTACAATAAAAATGCTAAAGGAAAAGGGGAGGTGGCCACATAGAAAATGATTCATCCACCATATCAGTATTATGACACAATACATTTATAAAGTAAACCAACCTGGAAGAAATCAGGACTTTTTCATTTGGTCCAGAGATGTAATTGAAAACAGACTGCTGGTCACTTTTTTGGTTGACACTTAACTGCAAATACAAGGGTGACAAAAAAAAAGCAGAAAATACAGCACCTATCTGTAGACAGTTCTATGATATTTCCCATTTAGGTAATGGAATTGTTCTCACAGGGTTTCCTGAAATGCTGTCTGTTGAATATGTTTATCAATATTTCTTTTGGTATATATCTAGCAGTGGAATTGTTGGGTCATGTGGTAACTCGTCTCACATTTTAAAGAACTCCCAATTATTTTCGGAAATGGTACTGATATTTTATATATATGAGTGTTTCAATTTCTTCACATTCTCAGTAGCACTTATTAATTCATTAACCCAGAGGATATTCTGCCCAGAGTCTATATAGAGCAAGCTACGTACCTCTTCCAGAAATCAAGTTTCAAGGATTACCTTTTCCCTCACTGAATAAAACTGAGGATCATTGACCAATACAGATCTAGGAACCAAACAAGTCTCACTCATATTTGTCTGCATACCCGAGGAGGCTGAGGCCACAAGGGGACTCTGCTGGTATTATAGGAAGACTCCAGATCCTCTTAGAGTTCAGGCTGAGGAGAGGAATCTGCTCTGGTCCCTTTGTCTATCACCACTAAGTGTTGACTTAAAAAAATAGTCACAAACAAAAAGTTGAGAGTTAGTTTTATTTGGTGAAATTTTTAGGACTTCAGGCCCAGGAGACAGTATCTCAAGTAAACCCCAGAAACTGTCAAGATGAGGTGGGTGGGGGAGGAGGCAGTTATATAGAAGTTTTGCCCAAAAAATGGCAGGTGGTCTGAACATCAAAAAGTTACTGTTAATTAAAGAAAAGCAGATATCCCAAGTTAAGGAATTTAGCACATTTCTACCTTTGGGAAGATGCAGAGTCTGGGCTCACTGAATCATTCCTTTCATATGCATCTCAGTTACCTTGGGGCAAGTATCCTCTGTTTTTCACATCCAGAGCATTGTGGGTTCAACTTGGGGAGTGGCTATTAGATCCAGTAGTCATAGGTGGATGTGAGAGTTGGACTGTAAAGAAAGCTGAGCACCAAAGAACTGATGCTTTTGAACTGTGGTGTTGGTAGATCAAACCAGTCAATCCTAAAGGAAAGCAGTCCTGAATATTCATTGGAAGGACTGATGGCTGAAACTGAAATTCCAATGCTTGGCCACCTGATGCGAAAAGTCCACTCATGGAAAAGACCCTGATGCTGGGAAAGATTGAAGGCTGGAGGAGAAGGGGACAACAGGATGAGATGGTTGGATGGCATCACCGATTCCATGGACAAGAGTTTGAGCAAGCTCCAGGAGGACAGGGAGGCCTGGTGTGCTGCAGTCCATGGGTCACAAGGAGTTGAACACTGCTGAGTGACTGAACTGAACTGAATTGATTAGATCCCAGATATTCTTCTCCTTCTTGACTGCCCTTAGACTCACATTGGAGAGCTGGAATCCCTGATGACTGCAACATTCTTCTTTACTGATAGGCCAGGAAATATTCCATTCCTCAGCTCTGATCCCCTACCTAAATGGGAAATATAATAGAACTGTCTACAGATAGGTGCTGTATTTCCTGCTTTGTTTTTCATCACCCTTGTATTTGCAGTAAGTATCAACCAAAAAGTGACCAGCAGTCTGTTTTCAATATACATCTCTGGACCAAATGAAAAAGTTCCTGATTTCTTCCAGGTGGTTTACTTTATAAATGTATTTTGTCATAATACTGATATGGTGGATGAATCATTTTCTATGTGGCACCTCCCCTTTTCCTTTAGCATTTTATTGTAATAACTATGTTATTACACATTTTTAAAAGTTTGACAAGCTATTTGACCTTCATATCGGCTTCCGTAGTGGCTCAAATAGGAAAGAATCAGCCTGCAATACTGGAGACCTGGATGCAATCCCTGTGAGCCCGAGTCAATCCCTGTGTCCGGGAAGATCCCCTGGAGAAGGAAATGGCAACCCACTCCAATATTCCTGCCTGGAGAATCCCCTTGGACAGAGGAGCCTAGCAGGCTTACAGTCCAAGGGGTCTTAAATAATCAGACAAGACTGAGCGACTTTCACTTCCACTTCAGGTAAAGAGTTTCAAGTCAAAACTCAATGTCACAATACAGTTCTCTCTGGACAGACAGCATTTTCCTCTACGATCAGGGGCAAGGCAAGGGTGCCCGCTCCCTCCACTATTATTCAATATATCAGCGTATATTATTTTATTGTAATTTTAAGTGTTAACGGGTTTGGTCAAAGTTTTCACAAAGGGCTCACTGAAGTTTTCAGATGCAGTTTGAACCAGGCAAAGGGCTCAAGTGAAGAAAGAAATCCGGCACTTATCGCAGCAAAAGGCTTCCAGACGTTTTTTCAAGAGCAAAGGGCGGGGGAGAAACAGGACAAGCGGCTGCCGCGGAGCGACACTGCCACCTACAGATCGGCAGAAACCAAAAATGCCCGCGCCCCCGAAGAACATCGTTCCTTTCCGCTCGGTTTTCCGGCAGAGGACTGGACAACGTAGATGCGAAAACTTAAGGGGGATGCCCGTGAGGATCCGAGAAACTAAGGGAACCTCTCGAAGGGGCCGGGCCAAACCACACCCGGGACCGGCGAGTTGCCCTAGACCCGCCCAGAGAACCACAGCAGGCGGGCAACAAGTCGGGGCATCCAGAAGATCCGGTGTTGCTGAGTGAGGCTGGGATCTGATTGGCTGGATCTCGGGCTCTCCCCCCCCCCCCCGCCCCGTCCCGTGGCCCCGTCCCAAGCACAGTGAGGTCAGTGAGGTCAGTGCCAGTCTCCCAGGCTGCGTCCTTGGCAAGTTTTCTCCCCGACCCTGTTTGGAACTCTCCAGTGAGGGACCTGATCCCTGATACCTGGGTCCTGTCCAACTTGGCCAGACAAGATGGTTGTTTTGAGTCACTGGCCTGCCATCTTCTTGGTAGTCCACTCTGGATTAAAGTCCCTTCCTGACTTTGCAGTGAGCTGAGCAAGCTTGTAGGCCATAACAGCTGACTACTTCCAGGGGCTTTTCACTGTAAATGTGTTATCATGCCATAATCCTGATAGAGTGGGTGAGTCGTTTTCTATGTGGTTTCCCTCCCTGCTCCCCTTTCATTCAGTGTCTCATTGTAATAAATATGTTACTGTTGTTTTCCAGGGGATGAGCCATGTCGGACTCTATGGGACCCCCAGGGACTGCCAGCACGCCAGGCTTCCCTGTCCTTCACCACCTCCCGGGCTTGCTCAAACTCATGTCCATTGAGTCAGTGATGCCATCCAACCATTTTGTCCACTGTCACCCCCTTCTTCTCCTACCTTCAATCTTTCGCAACATTGGAGGCTGTTTTACCCTCAATCCCAGCGTGTATTTTATTTCACTCTTCTACTGGGGAGGGGAATGTATCCTGCAATCTGACAGACTTGGGACCTGAACGAACGGACACTTTCTGAGGAACCCTGAGAACCTGGACAGCTGACTCTTCCTGTGTGAGCCACAGTTCCAAAATGCATACAATGAGGGCAGCAATAGCATCTGCTTCTTGGGTGGTGTCCAGCATCAATTACCCAGCAGGATCTTAGCTTGGCACTTGTCCCTGTCATGTTATTATTGTAGATGGCCCAGATGGTAACGAGTCAGCCTGAAATGCAGGATACCTAGATTCAATCCCTGGGTTGGGAAGATCATCTGGAGAAGGAAATGGCAACCCACTCCAATATTCTTACCTGGAGAATCCCATGGCCAGAGGAGCCTGGCTGGCTACAGTCCAAGGGGTCCTAAAGAATCGGACACAACTGATCAACTTTCACTTCCACTTCACGTAAAACATTTTCAAGCCAAAACTCACTGTCATAATAAAGTTCTTTAAACATACGAGATTTCCTCTACGATCAGAAGCAAGACAAGGGCGACCACTCCGTCCACTATTATTCAATATATCAGCTTATATTATTTCATTGTAATTTTAAGTGCCAATGTGATTGGTCCAAAGTTTTCACAAAAGGCCCTCTGAAGGGCTCAGATGCAGTTTGAACCAGCCAACATACCTGCGAAAGCCGAAAGTAAAAGTCTGCCGCTTTTTGTGGCAAAAAAGCACCCTGTCGTTTTTTTCAAGCGCGAAGGGCGGGGAGAAACTGCCGAGCGCTTCTGGCGAGCAACACTGCCACCTGCAGGCCACAGAAACTGAAACGGACCAAGCCCGGTAGAAAATCCATAGTTTCTGGGGGGTTTTCGCGCAGAGGATTGGACAGCGCCGATAAGAAAGTCAAGGAGGAGGCCCCTGAGAACATCCTGAGAGAAAGGAAGGGAACCTCTCGAAGAGGCTGGGCAAAACCACCCGGGCACCGCGGGCTCCCCTCAGCGGCCCGCTGAACCAGAGCAGCACGGGCAGGAAGTTGGGGCGTCAGGGAGGCTCCGGGGCCTGGTGGGCGGGGCTGCGCGCCGATTGGCTGGTTGTGGGCCGGCGCGCAGGAGCGCAGTGAGGCCCGCGCCAGTCTCCTGGCCCGGGTCGGCTGGAAGATTTCTCCCGACCGCGTTTTGAACTCTCTGCTGAGGAACCTGACCGGTGACGCCTGGGTCCAGTCGCTCATACCGAAGCCCCCCACGAGCGGGACCGGTACAAGTCCCCTGTCCATTCCCCTCCCGCCCACCCCGGCCTGTGAACGCGTTACTCCCGGGATACACTCACTCTTCTCCTCTCAGCCCTCACTCTTCTGATCCGTCCTCAGTGCCCACGAGGCTCACCGTGGGCTCTGTCCTTAGCGATGTTCCCCCTCCGCCCCACCCGGGAATCCCTCTGCCCACGGTCCCGCCCCGGGCATCAGGAAAGACCGCGCCCCTCATGGTGTCCTGTTTCCAGTATTCCTCCCTCTCATCACCCTCAATATGCTGTCCTGTCTTCCAGCTCCCTCGCTCTAATGCCACGCCACAACCTCCTGCAGACCCATCTCACCGACCACACATCCTGCCACACCATCCGCCAGGCCCTACAAACACACCTCTTGTGCGGCTTGCACCCTCCTGCCTACTCACTCCCTGCCTGTGTCTGAGCACCTGAGCATCGAGGAGAAAACTTTACAGCTTTACAGAAGTGTTTCATCTTAAATCCATGGCCGGAGTAGACCGCTGTTCAGTTTCACGGTCACCTAGCTACACTCCTACACTACACACTCATACTGGTAACCTTCCTCCATGCTAATGACCACCATCCCCTCCCGCCAATAATTCGTGGAGAATATGGAAGCAGTCCCGTGGGATTTCTCGTTTCCCAGTCCCGATCTGCATGTTTCTGCCCTGGCACTCTGCTGCCCCTCTCCACGCCTGCTCGTGACTGCACCCAGCCCCTCACCTCTGCCCGGGATCCCATGCCTTGCACCTTCTCAGGGACGTTGCCCCTGCAGTTATCATTCCTCTCTCCTGAACCAGCACCTGCTCCCTCTACATCGGAGCATTCCACAGCGAAGGGGGAAACCCACCGTCTTCCACCACCCTATTCTGCAGCTACTGGCACATTACCAGTTGCCCTTCAAAGCAAAACTGCTTCAAATTCCGCTGAGATATTGTCTCCTCAGCCCCCTTCCATGGAGCTTTTGTCCCAGTCACTCCACTGTAACTGGTCTTGTCAAGGCCATCATTAATATCCATACTTCCTGATCCCACAGACACTCTTCAGGGCTCATCTTAGGCAACATCTCAGGCACCTTTGGCATGTTTGACTCTTGTGTTCTTTATCCCTCTTTTTTTTGTTTGTTTGTTTTTCTGTAGTCCAGGGGCGTGGGGCTTATGAGCCCCGAGTCTCCTAACTGTACTCAACAAGGTACACATTCTACAGTATGCCTTTTTGACCTGGATGTTGTATGGGAAGTGTTGGTCAAATGAAAGACAAGCCGAGGCAAGGAGCGTCCCCAGTCACTGCGGTGGAACGGCCCACAGAGGCAGTGGCAGGCAGAGGTGAGAGAGCTCAGACAAGGGAGGAGTGACAAGAAATGAAGAGGAACACCAGGAACGGGAGGATTCCACCCCATTCACACTTGGGACTCACAGGGGCACACTGTACAATGACCCAACGGAGTCTTTGGGCAGAACCGTGTTAGCAGTTTAGGAATTTCGTTTTCTGGAGCTGATCATGGTTCCTGCTGCGGTGCAGGTGAGATCCAAGGGAGGGCTCTGCATCACCTGAGGGAGAAATGTGGAAAGGGACTGAGTCCAGAAGAAGCTTAAGCAGACAATGGTTAGGGGACCTGGATGCTGAGGCTGAGGAGTAAACATCCCTGCCCAGGGATGGGCTGGACGATGAGACCCAGATTCAGAGAGGTCTGCAGATGCCAGCAGGGTGGCTGAGGCTCAGTCAGCCAGGGAGCACCGTGTCCACAGCAAGAGGAGGGAGACAAAAATGCTAGTTTCACCACCCCCACCCGTGGGTGGTGGCAGGTCAGCATCACCAGCTGGATCCAGGAGAGGGAGTCATCTTTCCCTCAGGGACCACTGCAGCCACCGTGAGGAGCTAAGGTGTGCCATGTTATAGACTCCCCCTCCCACATCACCCAGAGCCTTGTAAGGGACACATACCCCTGCTCCATCGCTGAAGGAAGTAGAGAGCATTTTCACCAGAACAAACGGAGCATTTGTATCTGTGGATATTCAGTTGGTTGCATGCAACCACACTTTCCAGGTTCGAAGTATTCACTGGGAGCTTTCCCCTTACTAACCAGTATGAAGGGTGAACACTAATGATGAAGATCAGATCAGCCAGGGAGAACAAACAGAGCAAAGTGCCCGAGGTGTCTGAGGAGTATACATTGAGGCTGTGATCTCCGCAATCTGCGACCCCTCCCCGCCCCCCCGCCCCACGTCACCACCACCACTACCCCGGCTCTTCCTGTGACCATGGGTCGCTGAGGCAGAGTGGGGCTCAGAGGGAAAGGAAGGTAGTGTTCGTGAAACTGCACTGCTGCTTTGAAATCACCACACTCCCCCCTCCTCAACTTGAAGACTCACCTGTGAGGATCACTCCAATTCTCCGCTCTGTCTTCTAGTCAACTGTCCTGAGATTCTTAGGAATTTTTGGAACTTGCATCCTGGTCGTTTTGGTTTGGGAACAGAAAATAGCATTCTCTGCAAGCACACCGCCCCCTACTTCCAGTCTCCTGCCTCTCTGATTCCTTTCAAGCCATGCTTCTTGAAAGTGTACACTCCAGGAGCACCCTTACCTGGTTACCTCTCTCGATTCCTCCTCCATATGCCCATCCACAGAATATCCCCTTGCTCTTGGGAGCAAGAGCTCCGTGGGCCAAACCATATTACCCAGTGCTGTATTGGCCACAGACACATTCTGTTTTCAAAAACACTTTCCTTGGTCAGAGTCTGTGACAGCAGCCCATCCTGTCTTTCCCCCTACCTCTCAGTCCATTACTTCTGATCTCCCTGTCTGTCCATTTACTTTGATCCCCTCCTAAATCTTGGTTTTGTTTTCCTCTGGTTTCCAACCTCTGCCCTGTGCTCTTCCACTCCATACATGATCCTTGGGTGACCACGTCACCCCCCAGAGCTTTTACCCATCTGACTTGTTTTCATCAGTATCCCTCTGTATGCTGACGGCTTTTCCTACCACCAAGTCTACCTAGGACGTCTCAACTGGGCCTCAGATCCCTCCAGGCCGAGACGTATGGGGCATCTGCACTCAGATGTCCCAGAAGCCCTGCAGGCCTGCTAGTAGCCCCAGGCCAACGTTTCCTGTCTCATGGATGGCCACCGCCATCCACCCAGTTCCTTAAACCACAGTCCGGGCATGCTGCTGGGTGTGATCTTCGCTGCGCCATGACTCCCCTGGAGCTGCTCTGGAAAAGGCTGACGCAATATCTTCCTGTTGCCGCAGGTGGGAATCTGTTCCTCTCAGAGGCCCTGTTCCTGCAGACACACTCTGAAGGTGTCCTGAGCACAGGCCACCACCCTCTTTTGGATCTCCGAGAGGACCCGGGCATTGTAATGCACCTGAGAGGTTGAAAGCCCTGTCTTTACCAATGCAATGAGTCAGGACACAACAGTGTAAGCCCATCACTGGGAAACGTACCAAAGAATATCCAGAAGAGATCCCTAAAGGAGAACATTTCTGGAGGTGGCTCTTCATGGGTGTGCACCAAACAAGGGACTCCTTAACTGTATTTTCCCCAGTAACCATCCTGTTGCAATTTGGTCTTCATCTGAGCACGGCAGTTAGTTTGATAACACAGGAAACAGTTTTAAAACGGCAACTGAGCACAGACAGCGGATACGCTGACAGCCGATCCTTCTACATCAGCATCCACAGCTAAATTCTCAGCCATCTTTAATCTTCGAAGCACTATGCTGATCTGTCGCATGAAGTTATCTCCACAGAGTTTTAGAGATGTATACAGCTAGCTAGGCACAAGGGATCCCGACAAGAACTGAAACGTACTGAGTTTCACTAACAGCAGCAGGGTGTTAACTGTAACACTTTGGATTCAGGAACATGCAGCAGAGCAAGCACAAGGTCAGTTTTCAAACAAGTGTTTAATTTGGGCAAGTCGTCCCTTTCCTCAGCCTAAGATGTCTGTCAAGCATAGCGGGTCATGATGAAAGCCTGGTTTCCTCCTAGAGAGGGGTCGCAAATTTTCGATTTTTGATTTCCTCCTGTAAGAATGGGTTCTGTTTTCACAGCTGCAGCCTCACCTTTCATAAGAGAACTTTTTCAGATAAAGCTCACGCCAGGGCCACATTCCAGACCTACTACTTCAGACTCTCTGGGGCTGTCCTGCCAGCATCGGCTCTCCTAAAGCCTCTCCAGGGGAGATTTGATGCACAGTTTAGGTTGAGAAGCACGATCGCATGATGCTTCACCCGTCCTGGTTTTAAGTAGAATCCTGAACTGAAGAGCCATGTTTGCTACTAATGAAATTTTAAAAAATTGTAATTACGTGTCTTCCCTTCTGAGAGGTATTTTTGACATATTTATTCACAGCCATATTTAGAACAATTTGAATGCTTCAGTGGTGTGTTACGCCCCCAAGTCCCCCTTTGTTACCAGACACTCAGGCAGATGGAGGGGAGGGAACGCACCTCAGTCCTGGCAGCAGAAGGAAGATGGATGGAATTTCACTGTCTTGGTTGCTGCTCTGCTGAGCATCCCTCTGGGTTGCTGAGCTCATCAGGGGGCCTCACACTAGGCCACAGGTATTCCTGTGACCAGAGGTTCGAGGTAAAGGCTGAGATCCACTACCAAGGAAATGAAAGCTGGGCCCATGTGTTTTGAGAAGAATGGAAAAAGAGCAATGTAGAATTTCAGATGCAGGGTGGGTTCTTGGAGCCTGTCCAGAGCCACTGACTTGTGGTCACACACTGGGCATCTGTGCGTAAACACAGAGACACACTAGACATGTCTGCTCACTGGGGGTTCTGTCCTGACATGCACGGTGACTGTCTCTGGAGGGAGCATCTAGCACATGTGGAGGAGGCCGGACCCAGGACGTGGAAGGAGCAGGGGTGCTCCCCACTGTTACAGAAGCAATGGCACATCTTTTCCCACATGTTTCTCCTGGACATCCACATTGCCTTCCTAAACTGTTTTACTGAGGTATGACTACATACCACAGATCACACCCATTCGATGCATCCAGTGCAGTGTCTTTTAGTAACTTCACACAGCGGTGCAACCACCGCCGCCACAGTGCAGTCGTGGAACACTGCCAGTGCCACAAAAAGGGTCCGTGTACCCATCAGCAGTCAATCCCCAATAGGACCCGCATGCCCAGGCATCCTCTCATCTAATTTCTGTCTCTGTAGATGTGCCCTTTCTGGGCATTTCATATAAACAGACTCCTACAGGAAGTGGCCTTTTGTGTCTGGGTTCGTTCACTTACCACAATGCTTTGCAGGCTCACCCAGGTGACAGCAGAAAGCAGAAGCTCATCACTTTTCATCCCTCTATGTTCTTCTACTGTATGGGTAGAGAATACTTTGTTTACCATTCTCCAGCTGACAGACTTTTAGGCTGCTTCGTTATTTGGAGATTACAAACAGTGCTGCTTTGTGCAAGAAATGTAAGGACAAGCATTTGTGTGGACCTAGGTTTCATTTCTCATTTCTCCACGATTTCATCTCTTGTTTTGCATGGTGCACAGGCTAGACCCTTCCATCAGTGTGGAATAGAGGTGGTTGAAGCAAACCTCCTGTCCTTGGTCTGGATCTCAAGAGGAAAGCACTAACTCGAACACTACTAGATGTGATGTGATGAGAGCTGGATATTTCTCACAGATGTTGTTCAGCACAATGATGACGATCCGTTCTATCCTCAATTGGCTGACCGTGTTCATTGATTTAATTATTTACTTAATTATTACGAATGGGTCTTGAATTGTGTGAAATGCTTTTTCTTTGTCTGTCAAGATGACAGGCTTTTTTCTTCCCTTAATTATACACTGTTTCCAGTAACTGAAGTTGAGTGTTAGTCCGATACTGAAATCCTGGGATAAATCTTGCACAGCCCTTTGCAAATCCTGGGATAAATCTTGCACAGTCCTTGCAAATGTTTCTCAATTTGGTTTGCTGATACTGTGTTGAGGGTGTATGCATTGGTATTCATGATAGATATGGGTCTGTAGCTTTCTGGTGATGTCAAGTCTGGCTTTGGTAGTGGGGTAATATTGTTCTTATAGGATGAGTTAGGAAATGTTCCCTCCTCACTCCTGTCTTTCCAGAAGAATATGCCAAGGGAGTCTTTAGGGTTTTCTATGTAGAGGATCATGTCATCTGCAAACAGTGAGAGTTTTACTTCTTCTTTTCCAATTTGGGTTCCTTTTTTCTGCTCTGATTGCTGTTGCCAAAACTTCCAGAACTATGTTGAATAGTAGCAGTGGAAGTGGGCACCCTTGTCTTGTTCCTGACTTTAGGGGAAATGCTTTGAATTTTTCACCATTGAGGATAATGTTTGCTATGGGTTTGTCATATATAGCTTTTATTATGTTGAGGTATGTTCCTTCTATTCTTGCTTTCTGAAGAGTTTTTATCTGATTGCTAGAATTTTTTAAGGATTTTTGCATCTATGTTCATCAGTGATATTGGCCTGTAGTTTTCTTTTTTTCTGAAATCTTTGTCAGGTTTTGCTATTAGGGTGATGGTGGCCTCATAGAATGAGTTTGGAAGTTTACCTTCCTCTGCAATTCTGGAAGAGTTTGAGTAGGATAGGTGTTAGGTCTTCTCGAAATTTTTGGTAGAATTCAGCTGTGAAGCCATCTGGACCTGGGCTTTTGTTTGCTGGAAGATTTCTGATTACAGTTTCAATTTCTGTGCTTGTGATGGGTCTGTTAAGATTTTCCATTTCTTCCTGGTTCAGTTTTGGAAAGTTGTACTTTTCTAAGAATTTGTCCATTTCTTCCACGTTGTCCATTTTATTGGCATATAATTGCTGATAGTAGTCTCTTATGATCCTTTGTATTTCTGTGTTGTCTGTTGTGATCTCTCCATTTTCATTTCTAATTTTATTGATTTGATTTTTCTCCCTTTGTTTCTTGATGAGTCTGGCTAATGGTTTGTCAATTTTATTTATCCTTTCAATGAACCAGCTTTTGGCTTTGTTGACTTTTGCTATAGTCTCTTTTGTTTCTTTTGCATTTATTTCTGCAGGAGACCCAGGACTTCCCTTTGTGGAAATGTCTTTAAATGAATGGTTCAATATCATTGCTTGCTACAGGTACATTCATATTTGTCATTTGGCCACTGCATTAAAGCCAACTCCCACCCAGTATTCTTGGCTTGTTGGTTCCTGTGGCTCGGTCTCTGGGCTAGAATTTGATGTGCTGGACAGTTCTGCACATCACAGGATTCTGGCTCCTACTCTGTAACTGGGGAGATTATGCTGTCTCACAAGTGACCCCTAGATCAGCAACAGCCAATGGGCAGGTTGGGGATACAGACCTTGAGGTGGGGAAGGGGTGGCACTGCTGATGCCCTCATTTACACCACTCATCCATCCTCCAGGTGCCCTCGTGCAGGCTGTTGTTAATTCTGCAGTTGGCACTGGCACATCAAGCACCCAGAGTACCCTGTCCCCTCCCCCACCATGTCCACTCCACCCTACCCTGATCCTTGTCACTCCTCTCGTCTCCTAGTAATGCAGCCTAACAGGGGATCAATGATGCACTCACCACCACATCTAAGGCTGTCAGATCTCCTCTCTGCTTAATGACTCAACTCTCAAGGGCAGGGACTAGTCAGGCAATTTCTCCTCACCTCCCCAAATCAACAGCCAGCTTGGCACAGCATGGGGGGATGTAACACATACAGTGAAAACCTTCATGATTGGCTATTTGAGAGACTGTCGTTGGTGGGATTGACCTGGGTTGGCTGCTGGAGTGAGCCATCGCATCCCATCCAGAGGAATTTGTGCCAGGTGGGGATGACTATCCTTGCCCCAGTGCATTGTGGGTAGCATCAATGACATATTTTATCCAGACTTGGTGTGCCCACCAGCAGTGGACGGACACTGAAGTCACCAGGTCTTTTCTCTTCACCTCAGCCTTTACGGAGGGTACAGTTGGGGATACTCTGTCAGAAATAGACCTGCACTCATATGGCCGATTACTCTATGACAAGGGAGCTAAGAACATACATTAGGCAAAATGCTGTCTCTTCAATAAATGGTTATGGGGAAACTGGACCCCTTTCTTACACAACATTCAAAAATAAACAATAACAACAAAAGATTAAAGATGAAATTGTTAGACCTTAAACCATAAAATTCCTAGAAGATGACATAGCCTGTATGCTCTTTGACATAGCTCTTAGCAATAGTTTTTTTGACTTGTCTCCTCAGGCAAGAGCAAAAAAAGCAAAAATAAACAAATGGGAGTTCATCAAACTAAAACGCTTTTACACAGCAAGAGAAATCATCAAGAAAACAAAAAGGCAACCTTTGAGTGGGAGAGGTTATAAGCAATTGATATGTATCTGAAAAAAGGTAGCTATACAAGATAGCTAAAGGACTCATAGAATATATTATGAAAAAATACCCTAAACTTGATTGAAAAATGGGGCTAAGCACTGAATAGACATTTCTCCAAAGAAGAGATACAGATGGCCAACAGACATATGAAAACATGCTCAACACCTCATCCTCAGGGATAAGAAAATCAAGAGCACAGTGAAGTACTTCCTCACACCTGTCAAGTAGCCATTATCAAAAAGAAAACAAGTAAGAAATGTTGGTGAGGATTTAGAGGAAAGGAAACCCTCATGCCATGTTGATGGGAATGTACACTGGTGCAGCCACTATGGGGAAAATAAGCATTTCCTCAAAAACTGAAAACTAGAACTATGATATGATCCAGCTATTCCACTTCTTGGTATTTTTCTGAAGAATAGAAGAAACATTAGTCACAAAAGATATATGTGCTCCTCTGTTCATTGCAGCGTTATTTACAATAGCCAACATATGGAAGGAACCTCAGTGCCCATGGATAGGTAAGTCAAAAAGGAAGAAATGGTACACACACACACACACACACACACACACACACACACACACACACACACACTGGAATATTATTCAGCAATAAAAAAGAATGAAATCTTGTCATTGTCAATAACATGGATGGGCCTAGAGGGTATGATGCCAAGTGAAGCTAGGCACACAGAGAAAGACAAATACTACACAGTTTTATTTATACGTGGTATGTCAGAAATAAAATAAAAGAACACAGGAAACAAAGCAGAAATAGAGTCAGAGGCACAGAGAACAAACTGTTCATTACCAGAGAAGTAAGGAGTAGGGAGATGTGTAAAATAAGGAAGGGATTAAGAGATACAAACTTCCAGTTATAAAATAAGTCATAGGAATAGAATACACATACAGGGAATACAGTCAATAATCTCATAATAAATCTCTATGTTGACAGATGGTAACCAAACTTATCGTAGTAATTCATTGCATAAAATTTACCAATATGGAATCACTTTGTTGTGCACTTGAAACGAATTTAATATCATATGTCAACTTTGGGCTTCCCCAGTGGCTCAGTAGTAAAGAATCCTCCTGGAATGCTGAAGCTGCAGGAGGTGTGGGTTCGATTTCTGGGTTGGGAAGATCCCCTGGAGGAGAGCATGGCAACCCAGTCTAGTATTCTTGCCTGGAGAATCCCATGGACAGAGGAGCCTGGGAGGCTACAGTCATGTGGTTGCAAAGAGTTGGACATGTCTGAAGTGACTTAGCATGCAAGGATGCATGGCAACTTTACTGAAGAAATAAAAGAGTGTGGGCTCTGAATGGAGGATGCTGAGGTTTGTGGCTCACGTTTCCTCTGACAGCCTATATGACTCGAAGCAATCCCCCTAACTTCTCTGTCCTCTGCCTTCTCACCTCATCAATTAGGATTGAAATCTTCCAAAATGATGGGTCTGTGAAGGAAGAATAAATAAGGTGACAGAAAGAAATACATTAAATGTTATCTTATACCTGGTAAAGGATGAATAAACTTGATATGCTGTGTTACCCCTGCTAAACGTTCCCACAGTGACTAAATTCAGGCCTCTGAGTTTCAAGAAGACAAGCCCTGATTGACTCACCTTCTCCCTTGGAGATGGGAGACAAGTCTTGCAAGATTGGTTGAGCTCTGAAGCTCCCTGATGAGATCTCAAGTTCAGATTCCAATAAATATAATTGTTTTCAAGTGTTTCTGTGTTTCAGTGCTTCAACTGTATTCTCTTTTCAAGTGCAGAAGAATCATGGATTTCTGCAGAAATATAGCTCTGGGGACTAGCTAAGAGCACAGACTGACAGACAGCAAAATTCATTTTCATTTCTGAAGAATCTCATGGGCACTTGCTGGGTACACAACATTGGGCTCTCAGCGTGGGAAAGAAAAGTAGATTTCATCACTCATGTCTCCTATAATGAAAAGGGAAGCTATTTGTTATTAGGGGAAAGATATTTGTGAATCACAGATCTGAGAAAGTTCTTATATTCAGAATATATAAGGAGTTTTAAAACTGCCAAAGATGAAATGTTGCAAAGGAGGACAGATCCTTTTGCCAGGGACTGGGGTGTGGAAGGGAAAACCAGAAAGGGGCAGCACTTGGGGATTTTCAGGGTGATAGATGTGGCCTGTGTCCTGGTCATGGTGGTGATCACTAGAATTCTTTGTGTGTCACAGCTCAGAGAGCTGCACACCCAAGACAACCAGGCCAGGATTTCCCTGGTTGTCCAATGGTTAAAAATCTGCCTGCCATATAAAATTAACACGCAGAAACCCCTTGCATTCCTATACACTAACAATGAAAAATCAGAAAGAGAAATTAAGGAAACCATTCCATTCACCATTATGATGAAAAGAATAAAATACTTAGGACTAAACTTATGTAAAGAAACAAAGAACCTGTATACAGAAAACTATAAAAAACTGATGAAAGAAACCAAAGATGACACAAATAGATGGAGAAATGTGACCATCTTCTTGGATTGGAATAGTCAATATAGTGAAAATGACTCTACTTTCCAAAGCAATCTATAGATTCAACACAATCCCGATTGAACTATCAATGGTATTTTTCACAGAACTAGAACAAATAATTTCACAGTTTGTATGGAAACACAAAAGACTCCGAATACCCAAAGCAATCTTGAGAAAGAAGAATGGAACTGGAGGAATCAAACTTCCTGACTTCAGTATATACTTCAAAGTTACAGTCATCAGGAAAGTATGGTACCAGCACAAAGACAGAAATATACATCAATGGAACAAAATAGAAAGCCCAGAGATAAATCCATGCGCCTATGCACACGTTATCTTTGACAAAGGAGGCACAAATATACAATGGAGAAATGGCAGTCTCTTCAACACATGATGCTAGGAAATCTGGTGAACTACATGTAAACAATGAAAATGAAACACTTTCTAACACCATACACAAAAATTAACTCACAATGGATTAAAGACGTAAATGTAAGGCCAGAAACTATAAAACTCTTAAGAGGAAAACAAGGCAGAACACTCGCTGACACAAATCACAGCAAGATCCTCTATGATTCACCCCCCAGAGTAATGGAAATAAAAACAAAAATAAACAAATGGGACCTAACTAAATTTAAAAGTTTTTGCACAACGAAGGGAACTATAAGCATGGTGAAAGAAGAGCCTTCAGAATGGGAGAAAATAATCGCAAATGAAACAACTGACAAAGAGTTCATCTCTAAAATATACAAGCAGCTCAATACCAGTAAAACGAACAACCCAATCAAAAAGTGGACAAGCAATCTAAACAGACACTTCTCCAAAGACAAACAGATGGCTAAAAAAACACATGAGAAGATGCTCAACATCACTCATTATTAGAAAAATGCAAATCAAAACCGCAATGAGGGATCATCTCTCATGGGTCACAATGGCCATCATCAAAATGTCTACAAACAATAAATGCTGGAGATGGTGGGGAGGAAAGGGAATGTTCTTCCACTGTTGGTGGCAATGCAAACTGGTACACTACTATGGAGAACAGTGTGGAGATTTCTTGAAAAAACTGGGAATAGTCCCACCGCTGGGCATACACCCCAAAGAAATCAGAACTGAAAGAGACATATGTACCCCAATGTTCACTGCAGCACTATTTACAATAGCTAGGACATGGAAGAAACCTAGATGTCCATCGGCAGATAAATGGATAAGGAAGCTGTGGTACATATACACAATAGAATGTTACTTAGCCATAGAAAGGAATGCATTTGAATCAGCTCTAATGAGGTGAATGAACCTGGAGCAGGGGCACTCCTCGTTGTTACAGAAGCAATGGCACATCTTTTCCCACATGTCTCACTTGCACATCTGCATTACCTTCCTAAACTGCTTTACTGAGGTGTAATCACATACCACAAATCACACCCATCACTTCCAGGGCAGTGACTTTTAGTAACTTCACACAGTGGTGCAGCCACCACCACAGTGCAGTTGTGGAACCCTGCCAGCACCACAAAAAGCTCCATGTAACCCATCAGCAGTCAATCCTCAATAGGACCTGCAGGCCCAGGCATCCTTTCATATAATTTCTGTCTCTGTAGATGTGTCCTTTCTGGGCATTTCATATAAGCAGACTGCCGTACGAAGTGGTCTTTGTGTCTGGGTTCTTTCACTTAGCATAATGCTTTGGAGGCTCTCACCCATGTGGCAGCAAAAAACAGAAGTTCATCACTTTTCATCCATCTATGCTATTCTACTGTATGGCTACAAAATACTTTGTTTACCCCTCTCCAGCTGACAAACTTTTAGGCTGCTCCACTATTTGGAGATCACAAACAGTGCTGCTGTGAAAGACATTGTAAGGATAAGTATTTGTGTGGACGTAGGTTTCATTTCTTTCTTTCTTATTTCTCCACGATTTCATTTCTCATTTTGCCCCTTGCAGGGGCTAGACCCTTCAGTCAGTGTGGAATAGAGATGGTTGAAGCAGACTTCCTATCCTTGGTCTGGATCTCAAGAGACAAGCATTCACGCAAACACTACTAGATGTAATATAATGAGAGCTGGATGTTTCTTGGGGATGTTCTTCAGCACAATGACAATGATCCCTACTATCCCGAGTTGGTTAGCCGTATTTATTGATTTAGTTATTACTTATCACAAATGGGTCTTGAATTGAATCAAATGCTTTTTCTTTGTCTGTTAAGATGACAGGTGGTTTCTGTCCTTCATTATATTAATACGTTCTTTCCCATAACTGAAGTTGAGTGTTGATCCAATACTGCAATCCTGGGAAAAATCTTGCACAGCCCTTTTCAAATGTTTCTCGATTTGGTGTGCTGATATTGTGCTGAGGGTGTATGCCTCACTATTCTTGATAGATATGGGTCTGTAGCTTTCTGGTGATGTCAAGTCTGGCTTTGGTACTGGGGTGATATTGTTCTTATAGGATGAGTTAGGAAATGTTCCCTCCTCCCTCCTATCTATTCAGGAAGAATCTGTGAAGGATTGGTGTTATTTCTTCTTTAAACATTTGATAGGTTTCACTAATGAAACCAGGGGGCCCAGAACTTCCCTTTGTGGGAAGGTCTTTAAATGAATGGTTCAGTATCATTGCTTGCTACAGGTACATTCAGATTTGTTATTTGGCCACTGCATTTAAGCCAACTCCCATCCAGGATTCTCTGGCCTGTTGGTTCCTAAGGCTCGGTCTCTGGCCTAGAATTTGACGTACTGCACATCTCTGCCCATCACCGGATTCTGGCTCCTACTCTGTAACTGGGGAGAGTATACTGCTCAGAAGTGACCCCCAGATCAGCAACACCCAATGGGCAGGTTGGGGATACAGACTTTGAGGTGGGGAAGGGGTGACACTGCTGATACCCTCATATACAGCTGCCCATCCATCCTCTGGGCGCCCTCATGAAGGCTGTGGGTAATTTTGCAGTTGGGACTGGCACAGCAAGGACCCAGAGTACCCTGTCCCTTTCCCTGCAATGTCCACTTCACCCTACCCTGATCCTAGTCATTCCTCTTGTCTGCTAGCCACGCAGCCCCACTGGGGATCAATGATGCCCTCACCACCACATCTAAGGCTGTCAGATCTCCTCTCTGCTTAATGACTCAACTCTCGAAGGCAGGGACTAGCCATGTAATTCATCCTCACCTCTCTGTCTCATAGCAAGCCTGGCACAGCATGGCGGTAATGTAACAGATACAGTGAAAATCTTCATGATTCACTAAATGAGGGACTGTGGTTGGCAGGATCGACCTGGGTTGGCTGCTGGAGTGAGCCCATCGCATCCCACCCTGGGGAACCTGTGCCAGGTGTAGATGATTATCCCTACCCCAGTGCGCTGTGAGTAGCATCAATGATGTATCTTATCCAGTCTTGGTTTGCCACTAGTGATGGACAATGAAGTCACCGCGTCTTCTCACTTCACCCCAGCCTTTACGGAGGGTACAGTTGGGGATGCTTTGTCAGATATAAACCTGCACTCATATGGCCTATTAGTCTGTGACAAAGGAGCCAAGAACACCCATCAGAGAAAATGCTGTCTCTCCAATAAATGGTTATGGGAAAACTGGACCCCTTTCTTACACAGCATTCAAAAATAAACAACAACAAAATATTAAAGATTAAATTATTAGATCTTAAACTATAAAACTCCCAGAAGACATAGCCAGTATGCTCTTTGACATCAGTCTTAGCAATAGTTGTTTTTTTTTCTTTTTTGACATGTCTTCTCAGACAAGAGCAACAAAAGCAAAAATAAACAAATGGGAGTTTATCAAACTAAAAAGCTTTTACACAGCAAGGGAAACTGTCAACAAAAGAAAAAGGCAACCTGCTGTTTGGGAGAAGACATGAACAAGTGATATATATCCAAAAAGAGGTAGACACCCAAAATAGCTAAAGGACTCATAGGATGTATTAGGAAAAACACCCCAACCCAATTTAAAACTGGGGCCAATCATTGAATAGACATTTCTCCAAGGAAGAGATACAGATGGCCAACAGCACATGAAAAGATGCTCAACATTTCATGAGGGATTAGAAAGTCAAGACCACAGTGAAGTTCTTCCTCATACCTGTCAAGTAGCAATTATCAGAAAGACAAACAGTAAGAAATGTTGGCGAGGATGTAGAGAAAAGGAAACAGTCATGCAGTGTTGGTGGCAATGTACATTGGTGCAGCCATGATGGAGACAATGAGGGTTTCCTCAAAAACTGAAAACTAGAACTACCATATGATCCAGCAATTCCACTTCTTGGTATTTTTCCAAAGAATGGAAGAAACAATAGTCACAAAACATATATGTGCTCCTCTGTTTACTGAAGCATTATTTACAATAGCCAACATATGGAGGGAACCCACGTGCCCATTGATAGATGAATCAAAAAGGAAGAAATGGTATCAGTTCAGTTCAGTTCAGTCGCTCAGTTGTGTCCGACTCTTTGCGACCCCATGAATCACAGCATGCCAGGCCTCCCTGTCCATCGCCAACTCCCAGAGTTCACTCAGACTCACGTCCATCGAGTCAGTGATGCCATCCAGCCATCTCATTCTATGTCGTCCCCTTCTCCTCCTGCCCCCAATCCTAGATAGCATATTCAAAAGCAGAGACATTACTTTGCTGACTAAGGTCCGTCTAGTCAAGGCTATGGCTTTTCCTGTGGTCATGTATGGATGTGAGAGTTGGACTGTGAAGAAGGCTGAGCGCTGAAGAATTGATGCTTTTGAACTGTGGTGTTGGAGAAGACTCTTGAGAGTCCCTTGGACGGCAAGAAGATCCAACCAATCCATTTTGAAGGAGATCAGCCCTGGGATTTCTTTGGAGGGAATGATGCTAAAGCTGAAACCCAGTACTTTGGCCACCTCATGCGAAGAGTTGACTCATTGGAAAAGAAATGGTATATACACACACAAGACACACATGCACACAATGGAATATTACTCAGCAATAAGAAAAGAATGAAATCTTGTCACTGTCGACAACATGGATGGACCTAGCGGGTGTTATGCCAAGTGAAACTAGCAAACAGAGAAAGACAAATACCACACAATTTTATTTCTGAACCTCAGAAATAAAATAAGAGAACACGGGAAACAAAACAGAAATAGAGTCAGAGACACAGAGAACAAACTGGTGGTTACCAGAGGAGGAAGGAGTAGGGAGATGTGTAAAACAGGGAAAGGATTAGGAGATGCAAACTTCCAGTTATAAAATAATTCATGGGAATGGAATGTACATACAGGGAATATAGTCAATAATCTCATAATAAATCTCTATGGTGACAGATGGTAACCAAACTTATCTTAGTAATACATTTCACAATTTTTAAAGATATGGAACCACTTTATTGGGCACTTGAAATGAATATAATATCATATGTCATCTTTGGGCTTCTCCAGTGGCTCAGTGGTAAAGAATCCTCCCGCAATGCTGGAGGTGCAGGAGGCCTGGGTTCGATTGCTAGGTCAGGAAGATCCCAAGGAGGAGGGCATGGCAACCCACTCCAGTATTCTTGCTTGTAGAATCCCAGGGACAGAGGAGTTGGCGGGCTACTCACATGTCGTCACAAAGAATTGGACATGACTGAAGTGACTTAGCATGCACGCACGCATGGCAACTTTACTGAAGAAATAGGGTGGGCTCTGAATGGAGGATGCTGAAGTTTGTGGGTCACTTTTCCTTTGACGACCTATATGATGACTCTGAGCAATCTCCCTAACTTCTCTGTCCTCTGCTTTCTCACATCACCAATTAGGATTGAAATCTTCCAAAATGATGGGTCTGTGAAGGAGGCTTAAATAAGGTAAAAGAAAGAAATATATAGAATGCTGTCTGATACTTGGTAAAGGATGAACAAACTTGAATGCCATGTTACCCCTGCTAAATGTACCCACAGTGAATAAATTCAGGCCTCTGAGTTTCAGGAAGAAAAGCACTGCTTGACTTATCTTATCCCTTGGAGCTGGGAGACAAGCCTTGCAAGATCGGTTGGGCTCTGAAGCTCTCTGATGAGATCACAAGTTCAGACTCCAATAAACTCACGTGTTCTCAAGCTCCTCTGTGCAGACTGTTCATGGATTTCTGCAGAAATATAGCTCTGGGGACTAGCTGAGAGCACAGAATGACAGACAGCAGAATTCATTTTCGTTTCTGAAGAATCTCATGAGCACTTGCTGGGTACACAACATTGGGCTCTGAGTGTGGGAAGAAAAAGTAGATTTCATCACTCATGTCTCCTGTAATGAAAAGGGAAGCTATTTGTTATTAGGGGGAAAATGTGTGTGAATCACAGATCTGAGAGAGAGGTCTTATATTCAGAACATGTAAGGAATTTTAAAATTGCAAATGATAAAATGTACTGAAGGAGAACAGATCCTTTTGCCAGGGATTGGGGTGTGGAAAGGGAAACCAGAAAGGGGCAGCACTTGGGTGTTTTCAGGGTGATGGACATGGCCTGTGTCCATGGTGGTGGTCACTAGATTCTCTCTGTGTGTCAGAGCTCAGAGAGCTGCACACCCAAAGACAACCAGGCCACAACTTCCCTGGTAGTCCAGTGGTTAAGAATCTGGCTGCCATATAAAATTAATACACAGAAATCCCTTGCATTCCTGTACACTAATAATGAAAAATCAGAAAGAGAAATTAAGGAAATGATCCCACTCACCATTGCAATGAAAAGAATAAAATACTTAAGAATAAATTTACCTATAGAAACAAAAGACCTATATATAGAAAACAATAAAGAACTGATGAAAGAAATCTGCTGCTGCTGCTGCTGCTGCTGCTGCTGCTGCTGCTGCTGCTGCTGCTGCTAAGTCACTTCAGTCGTGGCTGATTCTGTGCGACCCCATAGACAGCAGCCCACCAGGCTCCCCTGTCCCTGGGATTCTCCAGGCAAGAACACTGGAGTGGGTTGCCATTTCCTTCTCCAATGCGTGAAAAGTGAAAGTGAAATCACTCAGTGGTGTCCGACTCTTAGCGACCCCATGGACTGCAGCCTACCAGGCTCCTCTGCCCATGGGATTTTCCAGGCAAGAGTATTGGAGTGGGTTGCCATCGCCTTCTCCGAAAGAAATCTAAGATCACACAAACAGATGGAGAAAATAGTACCATTTTCTTGGATTGGAGGAATCAATATAGTGAAAATGACTCTACTACCCAAAGCAATCTATAGATTCAACAGAATCCCAATCAAACTACCAATGGTATTTTTCACAGAACTAGAACAAATAATTTCACAGTTTGTACAGAAAATTAAAAACCCAGAACTGAAAGCAATCTTGAGAAAGAAGAATGGAACTGGAGGAATCAACCTTCCTGACCTCAGAGTGTACTACAAAGCTACAGTCATCAAGAGAGTATAGTACGGGCACAAAGACAGGAATATCAATCAATGGAACAAAATAGAAAGCCCAGAGATAAATCCACACACCTGTGCACACGTTATATTTGACAAAGGAGGGACAAATATACAATGGAGAAAACAGTATGTTCAACACATGATGCTACAAAAACTGGTCAACTACATGTAAAAGAATGAAACTGGAACATTTTCTAACACCATATAGAAAAATGAACTGAAAATGGATTAAAGACCTAAATGTAAGAATAGAAACTATAAAACTCTTAAGAGAAAAACAGTCAGGACACTCTCTGACATAAATCACAGTAAGATCCTCTAAGACACAGCACATAGAGTAATAGAAATAAAAACAAAAGTAAACAAGTGGGACCTAATTAAACTTTACAGCTTTTGCACAACGAAGGAAACTATAAGCAAGGTGAAAAGGCAGCCGTCAGAATGGGGGGAAGTAATAGCAAATGAAACAACTGACAAAGAATTATCTCCAAAATATATAAGGAGCTCATGCAGCTGAATATCAGAAAAATGAAAAACCCAATAAAAAGTGAGCAAAAGACCTAAACAGACATTTCTCCAAAGACATGCAGTTAGCTAGTAAACACATGAAAAGATGCTCAACATCACTCATTTTTAGAAAAATGCAAATCAAACCACAATGAGGAATTAGCTCACACAGGTCAGAATGGCCATCATCAAACTATCTACAAACAACAAATGCTGGAGATGGTGGGGACAAAAGGGAACCTTCTTCCACTCTTGCTGGGAATGCAAACTGGTACAGCTACTATGGAGAACAGTGTGGCGATTCCTTAAAAAAAAAACAACTGGGAATAGAACTGCTATATGACCCAGCAGTCCCACTGCTGGGCATACATCCCGAGGAAACCAGAATTGAAAGAGATACATGTACCCCAATGTTCACTGCAGCACTATTTACAATAGCTAGGACATGGAAGAAACCTAGATGTCCATTGGTAGATGAATGGATAAGGAAGTTTTGGTACATACATACAACGGAATATTACTCAAGTATAAAAAGGAACACATTTGAATCACTTCTAATGAGGTGGATGACCCTGGAGCCTGTTTTACAGAGTGAGGTAAGTCATAAAGAAAAGGACCAATACTGTATATTATAACACATACGATGGAATCTGGAAAGATGGTAGCAACTTTCGTACATGCAGGGCAGCAAAGGAGACAGAGACGTAAAGAATAGACTTTTCCACTTAGCAGGAGAAGGCAAGGGTGGGATGATTTGACAGAATAGCATTGAAACACATACATTGCTATATGTAAAACAGATGAACAGTGCAAGTTCCATGCATGAAGCAGGGCACCCAAAGCCAGTGCTCTGGGACAACCCAGAGGGATAGGGTGGGGAGGGAGGTGGGAGAGGGGATCAGGATTGGGAGGACATGTGTATAGCTGTGGCCAATTCATGTTGATGTATGGCAAAAAACATCACATTATTGTAATTATTCCCAATTAAACTAATGATTTAAAAAAAAAGAATCCACCTGCCAATGCAATGGAAAGGTGTTTGATTCCCAGTCCAAGAAGATTCCACATGCTGCAGGGCAACTAAGCCTGTATGTCACAACTACTGAACCCGCCTGCTGCAACTACTGAAGCCCACGAGCCTACACCTCATGCTCTGCAACAAGAGAAGTCTCTGCAGTGAGATGCCCATGCACCGCCACTAGAGAGTTGCCCTCCTTTACCACAACTAGAGAAAGCCCTCGCGCAGCAACAAAGACTCACTGCAGCCAACAATAAATAAATAAATAATAAGAAAGAAAACCAAGCCGATCTTCCTGTATGCACATTTGAAAAATCCAATGGTAGCTATTAAAGTAGATGCATATCTCCATATTCTTTGAATAATCATATCTTAGGTGAAGCTAACGAAAATTACATCACAGGATATATCAAAACTTTAGATCAGCTTCCCAGGCACTGCTCTTTTCAAGAGAGCTACTTTTCTCAGAGGACTATTACTTAGGAACTGTAGTAACTGGAACTGTGGCCTCCACCACATTCAAGGGCAGGAAACAAGAGACATTAGGAAGACACGGTTCAAATCCTGTGAGTTGCCTGTGACCACAGGCTAGGATGAACACACATCTCAGAAAGAGCCTCTTCACATTTCAGTAACTGAAACCTGTATTTCAACCACTTAGTTGAGTTCTTTAGGGCCACTGCTATGGCCCTTAAACAAGCACTTGGTGTGAAACATTTGGAAAATGACCTTAACCCAATTCACTCCCAACCACTTTTCACATGTCACAAGGAGTCTCTCACAATGATACTTCTTCACATAGAAAGCCAGTTCTCAGTTAAAGAAAAGATTTCATACATACACCTTGTGAAAAAATACTGAGATTTTAGAAACTGTCTCACAACTAACCTGTGGTTTATCATTCTTTTCTCTCTTCTTCTCCCTCCATCCACTCTGAAAAATGAATATTTGGCCATGCTATCTGATTTGCCCACCAAGTGTCTCATACCACACACATGATGTTAATAGTGAGCCTATACACAAAGGCCAGCCAGCCCTATTGAAGTCGGCTATCTGGGGGCAGGGAGGTGGCTGGGGCAATAAACTCATCATGTCATTTCCTGCATCACCCCACTCCATTTCATTCCCTGCAGTCACTTGGCCCAAATGAATAAAG
The DNA here is from genome assembly GCF_001704415.2 of Capra hircus. Taxonomy (NCBI): domain Eukaryota; kingdom Metazoa; phylum Chordata; class Mammalia; order Artiodactyla; family Bovidae; genus Capra; species Capra hircus. Next base: position 20,438,721 of record NW_017189516.1, read on the forward strand.
ATATCACACCAAATTTCTGTTTAACTCACCACTGCCTCAAGTTTCCTTTGTTATCTCACGTGGCTTCTGAGGCCAGGGAACAGATTTTACTTGAGGTGACTAAAGCTAGAGAGACAGACCATCAGCTAGAGATTCTGTTTGGGAGGTGATGTCTCTCAGCACACTGCTTCCCCACTGTGATGAAGAAAGTAAAAGTCATCTTGGCTTGGCTCTGTTGTCCTGTTGTTCAGATGTTAGCCAGTAGATGGCAGGCTAGGAAAGTACTTGGATCCGTGATTCACATGTAATCAACAGAGTTTAACTGAAATGGATCACCCTGCATAATAGGGGTGGGGGAGGCGGTTTCTTCATCCAATCAGCTGAAAAAGCTTAAGAGCAGGGACTGAGGCTTCCTGAGGATGAAACAATTTAGGCTCAAGACTACAGCCTGAGAAACCCTGCATGAGACTCAGTTGCTGGCCTGCTCTTGAGATTTGGGCCTCTGGATTTTCAGGCAGCCGACCTGCCCTATGGAGAGAGGGGCAGCTTTATGTCACACAGAGGATATATTAGGAAACAGCAGGATGTCCCTGCTGCATTTTGTCAGAGTCACAGAAAAAACTCGTCCTCCACAATGGCATTTCCACCGCTGTGACTGAGGGAGACCTTCAAAAGAGTAGCAAGAAACTGGCCCCCGCGGAGGGCCTCAAGGAAGGCAACCCCATAACTCAACGGTCTAGACAAGGAAGCCTGGTTGATGGAAGCAGCAGTGGACGAGTTCACAGTCAATTCAGATCAATCAACCTCTCACTTTCTTTCTAGACAGCTGTCAGATGGAGACATCAGGTCACAAATGCCTCATGTCTGAAGCCTGGCAAGTGACAAAGTATCTCATTTGAGACATAAATGCCCAAGTGGCTCAGGGTTTCAATCCCTGCAGCACAGAACCAAAGACAGAGCAACCGCCCTCTGGGACCCTGGTCTCCCGCCAGCTGTGCAGCATCAGAGCCTGGATCCAGACTCACAAATACCCCAGGGACCTCACACTATGGGTCACAAAACCCAAATTTCAATGATACACTCGGCCAGATACAGACCAAGGAAACGGCAGCTAGCAGACCTCACTGCACTGGACACCCAACACCAAACAATCCACCAAACTGAAACTCCTGGAGACTCGATAAGTGAGGTAAGACACACGAAATGAGCTGAGATGAAATTTGAATACAGGCCGACATGTATTTTAGCAGCTTCATAAGCTGCCAAGGGGAAACCCTGACAGCTCAGAGACCTCACACCCTGGACACAGAAGCTGCGATCACACAGCTCACACCACAGGACACCATCACACCAACTGCACAGAGCACTGGTATGGTGAATGCATACAGCTCTTTCACAATGTTCCATGCAGCCACCACAAAGAGACCTAAGACCATGGTACCCCACATCCTACAAACCCCAAAGTTCACAGCCCAAGACATAGGAAACCCCTCAAGGTTTCAGCACCCTCAATCCCTGGCTCACAGATCAGAGATGGCACACTCAGGGTGCAGAGCCACCAAAGGGTCAGATACCTCCCATGCTTTGTCAAATACACTTTGTGATGTCACAACCTAGGGTATGGACACCTAGGGTATCCACATCCGCTAAAATCCCTACGTGGATCATTCCTAGTTGTGGACTTGAAGCTCTTCTAGGGAACTGGACATAAGGAGTCCAGCCTCCTGCCTAGATTTCCCACCCTACAAATGGTGCCAAGATGTCAGTAAAGGCACATTCACTCCCTTGCTCCACTGAGGCCAGTGTAAACTGGTAAAACACCTTTGCAGGGGTCTGTGGCAGCACCCATTAGAATTTGCATTCCATCCTGCCCTCACCCTCAGCAGCATTTGCCTTCACGAAAGAGGGACAAGTGTCAGTCCTATTCTGTGATGCCTCCTTGGGGTTTAGAACAGTGTCAGGCATGTGCACATAGTAGGCGCTCTATAGAGATGTCTGTTTAGCCAAGGAAGTCTCTGATCCAGCAGTCTCACTGCTGTGAATGTGCCTTAGGGAAATATTCCCACATGCTCAGAGACGTGTGTACAATGACAGCAAATTTCTAGGGGAAACTCTAGTGCCCGTTGATAGTTAGCGACCATTTGTTTCAATTTTCATTAATTTCTTTCAACTGTGTTTTGTCATTTTCAGTGTACAAATCTTACACCTCCTTGGCTAAATTAACTCCTAAGTATAGTGTTCTTTTTATTCTATTATAACTGGAATTTTCTTACTTATTAGGAGTATTCACCACTAGTATAGAAATGCAGTTGAATTTTGTATATTGAAGCTGGTGATGATTTCACAGGTGTGTACACAGCTGTTTACATGTCAAACATACCACAATAAAGTGGTTTTAAAAAACAGAAATGAAAGCAAAATAAAGGCATTCCCAAATTACAAAAAAAAAAAGAAAACAAAACAAAACACCTCAGGGAATGTGTTGGTAGAACTGGCTTACAAGAAAAAAACTAAAGGAAGTCCTTCAGGCTGCAATAAGTGAATTCAGATGTTAATTAGAATCCATGTGAAAAAACAAAGAGCACAGGTCAAGGTAATTATGTAAACAAAAATACTTTATGAGTTCACATTTCATGCCTTTCTTCCTGTATTTAAAAAGCAACTGTCTAAAGCAATATCACATGAATTATTGTTGTGAATGTGGTAGTTGCTCAATCGTGTCTGACTCGTGGCAACCACGTTACTGTAGCCCGCCTCTGTAGGCTCCTCTGTCCATGGGATTCTGGGATTCTCCAGGCAAGAATACCGGAGTGGTTAGCCATTCCTTTCTCCAGGGGATCTTCCTGACCAAGGGACTGAACCCGAGTCTCCTGCATTGCAGGCAGATTCTTTACTGTCTGAGCCACCAGAGAAGCCCAATTATTGTTGGGCCAATAACATATGGAATGTAATATATTTGTAGTACCAGCACAAAGGAGGTGGTTGGAAGCAAAGCTGTATTAGGTAAGGAAACAAGCCAGGATGGTGTCAAATCCACACGAACATATACAAAGTATCAGAAATCATGACAAAGAAGGTTAATAGAACAGACGTTGTAAATATATCCCTGATATTCTGCCTTGTATTAGCTTTTCATAGACATAACATTTTATATAATATAATAATGATAAGAATGTATTAATGGGATGTACTCTTTATAGATCTACTACTTGTGACATGAGGAAAAGATGGAAATTGGAATAGAGCAATATAGGAGTAAGGTTTCTATGTCTCATTAGGATTAGCATAAATTTCAACCTGATTGTGATACAGTAAGATGTTTATTAGTGGCATTAGTAATAAACAACTTACTTTAGAAAAGGAGAGATATACCCATGTGAATGCAGAGTTTGAAGGAACAGCAAGGAGAGATAAGAAAGCCTTCCTCAGTGATCACTGCAAATAAATAGAGGAAAACAATAGAATGGGAAAGACTAGAGAGATCTTCAAGAAAATTAGAGATACCAAGGGAATATTTCATGCATATATGGGCACAAAAAAGGAAAGAAATGGTATGGACTTAACAGAAGCAGAAGATATTAAGAAGAGGTGGCTAGAATACACAGAAGAACTATACAAAAAAAAGATCTTAATGACCCAGATAACCACAATGGTGTGATCACTCACCTGGAGTCAGACATCCTGGAGTGTGAAGTCAAGTGGGCCTTAGGAAGCATCACTACGAACAAAGCTAGCGGGGTAGCTTTTTCACCGACTTGATGGACATGAGTTTGAGCAACGTCCGGGAGCTGGTGATGGACAGGGAGCCCTGCTGTGCTGCATGCCACGGAGTCACAAAGAGTCAGACACGACTTAGCGACTGGACTGAAGTTGTTTATGGTAGCCTATAGCTAAGGAAATAACTTAAGAATAGTGGAAAAATCAGTAAAGAATTCAAAATGCTACACTAGGAAATACCCATTTAATGCAAAAGAAAGCAGTAACATGAAGACCGTAGAACAAAATAACATGAGACAGAAAAATATATTGGCAGATGTAAGTCTGTATCAACATTAAATGTGAATAGATAAAACTATTTGACCACAAGGCAGACATTGAGAGACCAGTTTAAAAATAAAAACAAGATCAGTAAAATAAAAATATATATATATAAATAAAAACTAAAATTCAACATTCAAAAAAAATAAAAATAAAAACGAGATCTAACTGTATGTTGTCTACAGAGAATACAGTTTAGAGTCTAAGATATGTAAATTACCATGTACGTGTGTGTGTGTGTGTGTGTGTGTGTGTGTGTGTGTGTGTGTTCAGTCGCTCAGTTGTATCCAACTCTTTGGGGCCCAATGGACTGTACCTGCCCGGACCCCTGTCCATGGAATTTTCCAGGTGAGAATACTGGAGTGGGTTGCCATTTCCTACTCCAGGGGATCTTTCGGACCCAGGGATCCTACCTGAGTCTCCTGCATTGGCAGATGGGTTCTTTACCACTAGCGCCACCTGGGAAGCCTTATATGACCCAGCAATTCTACTCCTAGACAATTTTACCCAAGAGAAATGAAAACAGACACAGAAGGCTACATATTATATGATTTCATGTCAATGGATTTCTGGAAAAGGCACAGAAATGTATCTGTGGTTGCCAGTGTATAGGAGTGGAGGAAGGAGTCTGATGGCAAATACCCCAAGGGAGCATTTTCAAACAATGGGCCATTTTTTACATTTTTGTTGTGGTAGCATTTACACCACTGCATACGTTTGTCAAAACTCTAGAAACTGTAATGCTTTAAAGTGTTGGCTTTTATTTGTACACAAATTATACCTCAATAATTTTTTTGAAAGGAAAAGGAACATTTAAGTATTTAAATATTGGTTATTGTATCCTTCTAGACCATGAGCTCAAAAACATAAAAATCGTATTTTGGAATTCTTCCCAGACCTGGCCAACTTCTAGGATTCTCCATGACAGTTTCATACTCTTAGAACACACAAACTTGGTCTTAACCGTGTTTACGATTCCCTCTCCCTCACCTCAAGTCCAAATTCTTGCTGAGTTCTGTCCATCTTCATAAATGTCTAATGTGTCTACTTTTACCCATGTCCACCACATCTGCTCTGGTCCAAAGCCTCCCTCCATTTAATTCTCAACACCCCTTCTAACTGATCTCTTACATCCACTCAGGGTGTCTGTCTCCCTCTTCCTGCCCTCTCTCTCCTTCTCGTACAGTTACAGAACTTTCTGTGTCTTTCTAGACAATGCTACCCTCCTACACAAGGACTTGAAGGCATGGTCTATCCCCTGTTCACTTTGCTAGCAACACTAAAAGTATAGCTTCCTTTTCTTGTCTCTCTTATCAGGCTTCCTTCACACCCTCCAATTTCCTAAGCTTCTCCACTTAGATTGTCCCCAGTTTCTGAAGCCTCCTGGTTAGAAAATTCCTTCAAGCTAGGCTTCAACAGTGCATGAAGCAAGAACTTCCAGATATAGAGCTTAGGTTTCAAGGAGACAGAGGAACCAAAGATCAAATTGCCAACATTCGTTAGATCGTGGAGAAAGCAAGGGGAATTCGAGAAAAACATCTACTTCTGCGTCATTGACTACGCTAAGACCTCTGACTGCATGGATCACAACAAACTGTAGAAAATTCTTAAACAGAGCGGAGTACCAGACTACTCGACCTGTCTCCTGAGAAACCTGTATGCAGATCAAGAAGCAAGTTAGAACCAAAGATGGAAGAGATGACTGCTTCAAAACTGGAAAAGGAGTATGACATGGCTGTGTGTTATCAGGTAACAATGGCCTCATAATATGAGACAAAGGAATTAACTTCCTTGGGACTTCCCAGGTGGTGCTAGAGGTGAAGAACCTGCCTGCCAATGCATGAGAGAGTCAGATTCAATCCCTGGGTCAGAAAGATCCCCTGGAGGAGGCCCTGGCAACCCACTCCAGTACTCTTACCTGGAGAATCCCAGGGACAGAAGAGCCTTGCAGACTATGGTCCATAGGATCCTAAAGAGTCAGACATGATGGAAGTGACTTAGCATGCACACGCATGAGCTTACTTAATAGATATAAAGGTATTCATCTTCATTACTTTTTGAGTGAACTTTGCTCGCCAGTATTTTTCAAGAAATGTTCTCATTTTATGTAAGTAAAATTTTGGGGAGAACATTTTTCTGCTCTCCATTCTAAAACATCTTTATTGTAATAGAATTGATATACAGCAAATGGTATATATTTAATGTGTACAATTTGATGACTTTGGACATATGCAAACAGTGATAATATTATCACCACAATCAAAGTAATAGACATATCCAACACCTCCTAAACTTTCCTTGTGTCCCTTTAGTTTTGTTTTATGTTAGACTGTGTATGTGTGTAGTGAGAACACAATATTAGATTAACTCTCAACAAATGTTGGGGCTACCCAGGTGGCTCAGTGGGAAAGTATTCACCTGTCAGTGCAGGTGATGCAGGAAATGGGGGTTTGATCCCTGGATCAGGAAGATCCCCTGGAGGAGGAAATGGCAACCCATGCCAGTATTCTTGCCTGGAGAATGCCATGGACAGAGGAGCCTGGTAGTCATGACTCAAGAGAATTGGCACATACTTGGCCTGTTACTCCTTGGAAGAAAAGTTATGATCAACCTAGACAGCATATTCAAAAGCAGAGACATTACTTTGCCGACTAAGGTCCATCTAGTCAAGGCTATGGTTTTTCCAGTAGTCATGTATGGATGTGAGAGTTGGGCTGTGAAGAAGGCTGAGCGCCGAAGAATTGATGCTTTTGAACTGTGGTGTTGGAGAAGACTCTTGAGAGTCCCTTGGACTGCAAGGAGATCCAACCAGTCCATTCTGAAGGAGATCAGTCCTGGGTGTTCTTTGGAAGGAATGATGCTAAAGCTGAAACTCCAGTACTTTGGCCAGCTCATGCGAAGAGTTGACTCATTGGAAAAGACTCTGATGCTGGGAGAGATTGGGGGCAGGAGGAGAAGGGGACGAAAGAGGATGAGTTGGTGGGATGGCATCGCTGACTCGATGGACATGAATTTGAATGAACTCCAGGAGTTGGTGATGGACAGGGAGTCCTGGCTGTGATTCATGGGTCGCAAAGAGTCAGACACGACTGAGTGACTGAACTGAACTGAACTGAACTGAACTGGCATGTATGCATAAGCACTTATAAGGTGCCATTTCACTTCATCTTCACTAGGACCCTTGAAGAAAACCCTTTCACCCCTGCAGGATTCTGAGACCCTCTCCCTTTCCTTCCAGCCCCCCAGGAACTGCCCCGGGCTCCTGGTCGGGGTCTGAATTTTATCTGGATCCTGAACAGATTTTTCAGTTCAGCCCTCACAGGGACTTTATGACAGACCTGTGTGTGGGCGGGAGACAGGTGTCTGCAGAATGCAGGGAGCAGGCAGGGTCTTGAGGGGATCTTCTGAGGTAGCGTGGGTGCTGGGTGAGAGGACACAAATGGGGTGAGGCCCTGTGAGTAGGGCTGGGGGAGGGGCTAAAGAGGCCCCGAGGTGGGAGGAAAGGCCTGGGGAAGGGGAGGGGAGAGGTGGGAATTTGGGGAGAGAGAGGAATTGAGGCAGCTGTCCCCAGGAGACAGACTCTGGAAAATGACAGAGGTGATTAGAGGGATGTAAGGGAGTTGTCATAGGCACAGTGAGGGGAAACCCTCTCCTCTCTCCAGAATTCAGTAGCCCAGAGTGGGTGCTGCGATAGAGAGGACCAGTCCCGGGGACTTGCTCTGTGGATCTGGCATTCACTTTGAACCTCCTACGGGGCAGGATACAAAGTTACCATGACCAGAGTTGACCAGGGTGGGGTTAGGGCCATTCTCAGGACCCAGACATGGGAAATCAGTTTCAGAACCCCTCAGCTCCTAAGGCACACCACTCCCCTGGAATGAACCTGCCTTCCTCAGGATGACATGCTGATGACTGCGGGCTGCAGGAATTGCAAGACTGGAGGCCTCTCTCCCTTGAGGTTGACTGAACAGAGACTCAGTGCAAATGCCCGCTCAGTAGCCCAGAGGCAAAGGTGTGGGCCCTCTGTGTCCCAGGTTGCAGACTGTAGGCTCTGGGGGAGGGGTGTGAAGCCTCTGAGGTAAATGGGAGCTGTTATCCAGAGTAGTGTCCACTTAAAGAAAACCATACAACAGAAGAGTTGTGAGTTTAAGTTGGATTTGGGGCCTCCTGGGGACTATAGCCCGGGACACAGCTCCTCCGTTAGCTCTGAGACCACTGCTCTGAGGAGGTAGCAGTGAAGACAATATGATTTTTGCCTAGGAAATACATGAAGTCTAGCATGAATGCTGGCAAAAGACTACTGAAACACAGAGATGAGATATCACAAGTTAATCATTTTCATGCTTTTGTGTATGTGGGAAGTTACCAGAATCTGGGGACACTGAACCTTTTCCTGAGGTAGGCGTGGGACTGAAATAAGGGCCAGTTTGTCCAAAGCACAGTGTGCCTCTTCCTGTTTTTTCGCCCAGAATTCCTTCAGAATGCAGTGTCATGCAGGAACCACAGAGGTTACAAGTTAACCCTGTAGAACTTGCTGTGAGCAAGGCTGTTTCTCTTAGGGATGCTAATTCATCCGAGGCCACAGTTGGAATTTCTGAGCTGGAGTGCGTCTGTGTCCTCAGATGTGACCTATTAGAGCTGTTTTGGGTTGGTGTCCAGGATGAGCAGTCTGAACTGTTTGCAGATCTCTGTCCCAGGGCATGAAATCTCAGAACTATTTGGGGGGTCTTTGTGCAGAGGGTTGGGCCTCTCGGCTGTTCATGTATCTGCACATGAGAATAGTCTTAAGAGGAAGGCTGGATGGACCCCAGTCTCACAGGCCGTAGAAGCCGGCCTGTGGTGTCACATTTGCTACGATTTCTACCATGCCTCTCTACAGAGATAAAAGCTTGGGGCCCCAGCCTCAGAGAGGGTAATAATGTGCAGGTCACAGAAGCCCAGGTAATAAGCCTGTTAAGAACAATACTTGCTGATATGACTACCACCCTTGATAGGCGCCCTGTGACAGAAACTGTGTACACACACTCCCTCAGTCCATCCGCCCAACCCACAACAAGGAGGGCACCATTAGCAGATGGGTGCCCAAGGCCCTGTGCAGATGGAAGGTCTCAGGTCATGAGGAGGGGAGGAATTGGGTGTAAGCTTGGGCTCCTTCGAGGAGGCAGGGAAGAATCAGCACAACCCTGGCCAGGTAGTGGGGGAGGGGGGTGTTTGCACAGGGCCGCAAGGACCCTATGACTGACTCACTGTCAGGATATGTCTCTGTGTCTCCCCATCACACACCTAGCTTCTTACCTGATGTGTGGAATGTAATCTTCACATTCCCTGGGGACGTGGTAGGCGAAGATACAGAGGTGAGCCTCCAAGCAGCTGGGGAGAAATCTCCCATTCACCAGTTTGCATGAGGTTCCACCACAAATGCAGAGATCCCTGCCTCTCTTTCCCCCATTAAAGGAGTCATTGGGAGTGAGATCAGCAGGAGGGCAGTCTGGGCAGGATAGGTTGTGAGAGACCCTGTGTACAGCATGAGTCTCCCCAGGAATGGAGGATATCCTTGTCTTGATGGCCAGAGGCCCCTGATGTGGATGAAGGGAGCATGATTAAGGCCCAGGCCATGGGCAACTGAGTCATTCCCTAGAGGGAAGGGCTTCTTTTCTCCTATAGAGAAAATGTACTGTACATCATCCAGTAGCAGGGCTTGGGCTAACTACATGAGGACAGTTTGGTGCCAGAAGTAGTCTCTCCATCCCTGTCTAATGCTCTATCTTTGTCTTTCTCCCTGCCATCTCTGTGCCTGTTATATCATCCCTCTTTGCGTTTGCAAGACTCAATGTGACCTCACTCACAGCAACAGGGTCCTTGCCCTGTCTCTCCTGAGGGTATCATCGGTTGACATGAATGTTCACGGGGAGCAGTAGGAGGCATTCCCCTTGAGTGTAGGGGATTCCAGGAAAGGCATGCTCAGCTGCAGAAGGGGTGGGGAAGGGTTTTTCTTCAAATAAACCAAGAGCTCCTCAACAATCATGTGGGATCTGGGCCTTGGAAAGAAGCCTGGGGACTTCTCTGACAAGAAGCCTCCTGTGGTTCAAGTCAAAATCCTCTCATTGGCCAGAAGGTCCAAGGGACCTGGCCCTCATCACTTCTGTCACCCAATCCCCTCGCTCTCCCCCCGTCATGCTGTGCCTGTCCCATTGCCCTCCTCACTGTTTTCATACGCACTACACAGGCTTCTACTCCCCAGTTTCTCCACTGGCCTTACCTCTGTCTAGGATACTTTTCTCCCGGATAGGCATAACTCCTCTAGGCTTTTGCTCAAATGTCACAATCTTAGAAATTTCCTGACCACTCTTTCTAGATATCATCCCCTCTCTCTATTTCACTATCCCGATTTAATGATAATTATGGCAGTTACAAACACCTGATAAATTACTTGTATTTGGGGAACACGTGATCCCAACAGAATGTAAGCTGCATGAGGAATAGCTTGATTTTCTCTTTCCTAAGAAACAGAGTTGTGCTTGACACATACTTTGGAGAGAATGAATGAATGAATGATGGAATGAATAGACAAATTTAAACTTGTTGAGAGAGGCATAGCTGGACAGGCTGAGGATTCTGCTAGGGAACATTTTCAGGGATAACAAGATGGTGACGAAGCCATGGTCTTTATCTCACCTACGTGATGGTGTCCTTGGGTCCCCTTGGAGTTGATCCCTTTCCTAACAGCATGGAAGGTCCTGTAGTCTCTTCCACATATTACTCATAGTCAACGACAGAGGGCTTTCACATGCCAGGCCTTCAGATCCCAGTAGGAAGCTTTATCTATCCTGCCTCTTGGGGGATTGTGGCTGACTTTTCCCCACGAGACCTATTCTGTATTGAATAGGAAAGGACAAACAAGCACAATGCCCAGCACAGAGAAAATGCTTTCAATGTTCTCTGTTACGACAGTGATCCCCATAGAGATGTAATCTTCAGCTTATGAAGACTTTTTTCTGAGTCCAAAATTGCCGCAATCCGTGGGGTTTTCACCCTAACCTTGCCCTTCTGCCCTTTGTGGATCCTCCTGGAATGGTCCACAGGCATCTACATCTGCTGTTCCCCAATCCCACCAAAAAGGGGCGCGCGAGATGAAACAGTTCTGTCCTGGGATGTACCACTGAGGGGTAGCGGTAAGACCACCCACTCTGAAAGGTACCATTGGGAGAGGGCCTGTGACAACAGAGACAGGCTCCCCTTACACCGCATCGGGCATGGACCACAGTTCCCTGCGGGGGCACTCATGGCGCCACTGGGTCCATCCCCATTCGCTCCTCTTTGTCTTCCCACTGCTTTCGAATCCCAGTGGATACAGGTATTAAGCGGAAACTTTGTCTCTTTTTCAACTCCACCCCTTCGTTGCTGCAACGACTAAGGAGTTAGAAACTGGCTGTCGGTTTGGGTATAGCGGCAGGGAAGCGTTCTGGGCAGTGATTGGCCACCGCGTGATTGCCTGCACTGTGGTCTCAGAACTGGAACTGAGGGCGAGAGGCGCCTGTATACGCATGCGCCTGCGTTGGCGTGCGCGACTTTTCAGGGCATACAATTTTCCTCAGAGTTTTATTGCTTTTCCAGAAGGGGTCTAATAGCTGCCCTGGTTAGTGGCGAGGTGTGGCGCAGTCGCTGGCTGTGCATGGTGACGGCCTATCAGTCTTGCTCAGCTCTCGCTCAGTTGGATCGTGTGGCACCGCAAGGTCATTCACACAAAGGCATGCAATTCATGTCCAGGGAGACGTCCCTGAGTTTGGTGTCTTTCCCTGGAGAATAACCTGTATCTGGCAGCTTGGGATTGTGTTTTGCTATGTGTAACAACACAGCTGCTGTTTGGCTACATTTGATCTCCATGAGCCTTTGGGCGGGGTTGTGAGTGATGGTATATTTGATCTGAGTGGATTTTGTGAGCCATAGTACAAAGCCTCTAGGATGTGTGCCTGTATACCGGGATGTGCATCTTTGGAGCTTGCTGGCTTTTCAGTCCCTGGGTGTGAGATCTCTGTGTAGTCACCCCAGAATGTAAGATCACTGAGCTTTTGATTCTGGGTTCCAAGTTGTGATGCATCTGTGCTGCTTTAAGGATGGGTCAGTCTAAAGGTGTAAACTATCAGCTGCTTGGGGATCTAGGCACAGTTTGCAAGTTTTTCATTTGTCCGGAAACTTTATCTTAAGATTATATGATGTTCTTGAGTTCTTAAACTTCTGTATTTCTGTTTAGGGGTGTCTGTATTAGGTCGGTAAGTGTCCCGGTGGTTTGGGAGTCAGTCTCCATGATGTGAAGTATCTGTGCAGCTCTCATTTGTTTGTGTCTGGAAGACTTTGGTCTGATTGGAGGGTCTTTGTCACAGTGTGTATGGTTATGGTCTCAGTTGTGTTTGAGGGTCTGAGACTCGAGTTGTGTGCTCTCTGTGCAGAGATTCAATGAGCTCTTTTTGGTGTCTCTGGGTATCTACCTGAGCTGTCTGGAGTCTTTGTGTTAGATTTAAAACCTCTTGCTCTTGGCTATGCGGTCCCTGTCCAGGAACTGAGGATTTGGAAGCCTGCAGATATGATTCTGAAGCCTGGAACCTGACATGCTGACTGTGCTGTTGAGCGTATCACTTGTGTCCTGAAATCTGTTTGTATCACAATTAATACAATGGGGCGATTGCCCATCTTGGAGGGTACATGTTAGCAATGTGTGTAAAGGGCCTGGCTCCCGACTCTCCTTCAGCAAATGTTTCCTGAGCACGTGCCATAGACCTGAACACTATTGGAGGACTTTGGGACAGGACAAAACCAACCAAGTCTCTCATTTCATAGACTTCGTGGTGAGTAAATAATCAAGGGTGGCCGGCACTATGAAGAAAGATATTGCTAGATAAGGGTTATGTGCTAGCTGTTATTCTACATATTTTGCTGTAGCCGTTGGATCTTACCCTTGACTGAATAAATACAGAGCACCCAGAGTTTTCCACAGCGCGTCCAGACCTGTGGCTCCCTTAACTGCTGGGCGACACTGAACAGGTTACGTAGCGCCTCTGTACCTCATTCCTCTTTTAACCACATGGAAACAATAGCTTCGAGTAAATTTAACTACTTCATGGGGCACTGTAGACCACTGACCATGTTAAGTCATGGGAAATTGTCAGGACAGTACGTGCCGTATGGTGTGTTCCAAGTCAATTCTAGCTGTTGTCATTAATGTTGGTAATATTATTGCTGTTCCACATTTCCCTGGAGATTGTTCCAGAGACACAATGTCAAGACCACCATTGACACACCGCATGGACCTTGCACTATCATTTCAGGCTTTTCGGGGCCTCAAGAATGGAGTGTATGAGGTATGAGGGAGGGTTTTTGTTGTTGTTGTTTTTAGCACAGTGAGTATCCCCCTCTTCTTATGGGGATATTGTGAAGCTTAAAGGAAATATTTGGGTTTCGTCATGTGCTTGTATGAAAAAGTTTAGTGAATATTCTATGTGAAGTTAAATGTCTAATGACCTCTTCATAGCATTTGCATCATGACAGGAAAGGAAGTGGTCACTGGAGAGTTATAGAACATGAGTATATACATCTTTAAAAGCATTGCCCAGGGAAATTAAAAGGCCAAGAAACCTCATCACCTGGCCTTTTTTTTTTTTTGCCATTATTTTATAAAGTCTAATTCTCAATCAAATTCTAAAGATCTGAATCTGATGAAGATATGAAAGTGTTAATAGTCAAACGATCATCAGGAATGCTTCATTTCTTGTGTAGTTTTCACATTTCCAGTTTTTGTGTGTTTCTTCTTTCTTCCACTAATACTCATGATTGTTTAATCCAAAGGTGATGATATGGATATTTTCTGAGGTAAATCCTGAGGAGATGTTCAGCTGTGTTTTGGGATGGAGAGTCTGAAGACGGGGGCACAGGTCAGAGATGACACAGATCAGTTGGGATTGGGGAGGTAAAAGCATGGGGTCAGGGACAGGGGATATGAGTACAAGCAGAAACAGAAGTGAAGAGAGACAAGAAGAAAAGCTCACCCTTCTGGATCGTGCTTAGCTCTCCATAAGTGCACAATGTACCTATATACTCCATGTGTACTCAGAAATCTTTGAGTACTCATAGCAACACTGTACAGTGAGCAGTTTTAATGCTATCATCCCTTTCTGCAGTTGAGGAGCAGAGACACAGACGTTAATGGGTGAATGAATTTGCACAAAGTCACCTAGCTGGCAAGAGCTGAGTCAGATTGGTGCCCAGGCCAGAGAGAAACAGACAGGTGTGGTCTCGGACTCCCAGTCTGGATACAGTGCAGTGTCTCGTCTACTGTGGGTCAGAACGCAGATCAACATGTCCATCCGCATGAAACCCTACAATGGATCTGCCTATGGACTGAACACAGTGTCTCCTAAGTGCATGAAAGACCGTGGGGAGTCATGTCAACATGCACACATCACAGAGAACAGTTCCTAGTGCATGTCAAGCTCTAAACATGTATTTGCCGTGACAGACATTAGTGGAACACCCTCATCATTCTGGAAAGTAGCATAACCATAGACATAATATAATGATAAACAGAACAGCAAATACAATATCATGAAGACATTACCTCGCCCATCTCCTAATTTTCTTAAATGCAGATTCAACCTGAACGGCAATAGACCACATACTAAATTTTTTTTCACTTCAGTGTGACATTCTAGATAATTTCCAAATAACATTTTGTTAGTATTTTAATTTGTTGTATCTTCATTGTTACATGGGCAATTTTTCTATTATAATTGAAAGATGGACTTTCTTAAAACTCATTCTCTTCAGGTATCTTGAGGTTTCAGCATAAACAGTTGTGTTGGTATCCCTGCCAGGTGAAAACCCAATCAGCACACTGAAGTCAGAAGTATGATTTTTGGTACAGTAGGTAGGGGGCTGTAGGGGAGGAGAGAGGTCCTGATGGAAGGTTAGCTAAGCCTGCAAGTGTTGTGAAAAAGGTCACTGACTCTATAGGCCCAAACCAAACAACAACTCACAGGTCCCTAGGAAGACACTGGTGTTCCTTGCACAGAAGTGTCTGTGTTAAGACTTTCAGGCCATTGCTCTTTTGGCTCCCATGATGCAGTGGGGCAGCCTGTGACACTTATAACACAGTCCTGCTTTGACTCAGGCTGTGGATGAGAGTCACAGCCTGCCCTGCAGCACCACCCCTTTTGTGGGTGATCTGGAGCCCTATCTGTGATGTCTGGGAGTCGACAGATTCTGCCGGGAAAGGAGGAAGAAAATACATAGCTCAGGGGTACGTGCACCATCCTTCATAGAGATGCCGCTTACTGTTACTGTTACAGTAACCAGCTGGGAATGAGAAGAGTTTGATTTGGTGACTCAAAGAAGAAATGTGGAAGTGAATTCAGTGCAAAGGGAGAAAACATATTCAGTTCCGTTCAGTTCAGTTCAGTCACTCAGTCATGTCCGCCTCTTTGCAGCCCCATGAATCGCAGCACACCAGGCCTCCCTGTCCATCACCATCTCCCGGAGTTCACTCAGACTCACGTCCATCGAGTCAGTGATGCCATCCAGCCATCTCATCCTCCGTCGTCCCCTTCTCCTCCTGCCCCCAATCCCTCCCAGCATCAGAGTCTTTTCCAATGAGTCAACTCTTCACATGAGGTGGCCAAAGTACTGGAGTTTCAGCTTTAGCATCATTCCTTCCAAAGAACACCCAGGGCTGATCTCCTTCAGAATGGACTGGTTGGATCTCCTTGCACTCCAGGGGACTCTCAAGAGTCTTCCCCAACACCACAGTTCAAAAGCATCAGATTACGAGGGGGTAAACAGCTACAACTCCCATTTCTGTAGCAGGGCACGGTGCTCCATTACTGTTGCGAGAAGGCTCTGTGCTCTGAGCTCTGGGAGGCAGTGATGAGTGTTCTAAGGACCCGCCATCACCCTTAAGCAGGGGGCGCTGAGAGTGTGAAGGGATAAGTCTCAGCCTTTAGTACTGACAGACACAGAAAGCTTCTTAGCCCCGTTGAGAGTGGGGCTGTGGCATATTAGGGAAACTCAAAGGTAAGGTGGTGGTGGTGGTTCGTTTTCAATCGCTCAGTCATGTCCAACCCTTTTCATGAGACCCCAATGGACTGTAGCACCCCAGGCTCCTCTGTCCTGCACTATCTGCCATAGTTTGTTCAAATTCATGTCCGTTGAGTCAGTGATGCTATCTAATCATCTCATCCTCTACTTCCCCCTTCTCCATTTGCCTTCAATCCTTCCCAGTGAAAGGTTGTTGCTGAACCATGAAAGACGCCAGGATTCTTGGCCTCCGGAGGAGAAGACTTCAATGTGGGGCCAGAGACAAGGCTTGATGGCTCAGAGCTTTTGTGTAATAAAGTTTCATTAAAGTATAGAAGAGATAGAGAAAGCTTCTGACATAGATATCAGAAGGGGGTGCAGAAAGAGTGCCCTCCTGCTAGTCTTTAGCTGGATGTTATATAGCTGCTAGCAGTCTGCTAATTAAAGAAAGGAAATGTCTCAAAACTCAGAGATTGTCACCAGGCCCCTCACCCACAACATGCATTTTGAGATAAACATTGGCACCAGGTGAGTCCTCCCAGGCCATAAAACGATTGACTTGAATCTTGAAGAAAAGCTTATTTCCATATTTCTGAGCCTTTAGGCAGAACCGCCTTGAAAACAGAGTCTAGGGTAAATGCACAGAACATTAACATAGCTTAAGACAAGTATTTCCATAAGAAAAATGCATTGGTTAGCCCAAGGTTTGAGAAAAGTTAAGTTCAAGTTGAACCAGGTGTCATTATGGCAACACAAAATTTTAGGAGAATTCTCTCTTTATATTTGTATAGAGAAGGGGAAAAAATAGAACACTAATTTGTTTCCTCCTGCCGCTTAAGAGAGAGATATAAAAATGCCCGACACTTGCAGCCTATTTCCTTTGTTTGGAGACCCCTGGCCTTCCTTCCTGTTACCCTCTCATTCCCCTCTTTTCTTTTAGGAGAATTATGTTTCCTAGGGAAAAGGGCGTCGTTCTCATTCCATAACTGCTTCCGAGCTGAGAAGGGGCGTTGTCCCTAACTTGGTGAGGCAACAGATTCTCCTAACCCTCATATTGAGGGTCTCTGATCCAGGGGTCCCAAGTAGTAGCTGGAGAAAGCTGCAGCAGTCACAGGAGTTGGAGCAACCATTTGTAACTTAAAAGCCTTCATGCGACTAGAAACAAATCTAGCTACACAGTTACAGGTGCAGGGAGCAAACAGCAGAAACAGAACAATCAGAATTATTGTAATTAAGATAGTTTTCCACCATGGGGAACTAGTTAACGTCTCCTGAAGTGAAGCAATTGAGGCTTCAGGAGCATCCATAGCCTGAATCATCATCTTCGTGTGTTTAGCAAAATGAGTCACACGAGTGCTCATATCAGGTATATATGTACAGCACTGGGTATGAATAATGGCACAAGTTCCTCCTCGTGCAGCTGTCAGAATATCGAAGGCCAATCTGTTTGGTAAAACCACCTTTCTAATTTGTATTTGTTCAGCATTAAGAGCTGAAATAGCTTTTTGAGAATCTTGTAATGCCTGTTGAGTAAAATTAGTCCAAGCATCCACTCTGTAGCATAACATCTGTAGTTCCCAGAGAGGGAACAAACACTGCAGCCAAATAATCACACCAGCGAAATACAGACCTTGCCCACGGAGTTTAAGGTGTGGTACATTAGCAGGCTTTTCTGGAAGCTCAGAAAAGATGAAGCCGTGCGTAAAAGCTAGACCTAGGGTACATCTCCCTATCCAGCCAGGGAGAAGCCATGCCCATAGGCAAGAGCCACATATCCAATAGGTCCCGTTTGGAGCAAGCCAGCAGGCCTGAGATATCCAGTCCCAATCAGTGCCTGGCCAGGCAAAGGGAGGACCTGAACTGGGGTTGGAAAATATGGGAATGATTACCTTGCATACTTCCTGAGGCAAGAGTCCCAATCGTTTCCAATCATTATAATTAAGTTGTTGGCTAATTCTGGGGATGGCTCTATTTGTTCCCAGCATATAGGGGCAGTAGACATTAGACGTCCTTTTTTGGGAGTTAGCCATATAACCTCATATCATCCCATATTTGATAAACGTCAGGTAAAAAGCCACTAAATCTAGACCCATTTACTTTATGTGCAGCGAAATAGTCCATTAAACCGAGACAATGTATAATCAAAATTAAAAGCCATGTTATGTCCATAGCTAAAGTACAAAGTGTTATACCGGTCCATCTTAGGCTTGTTAGATGTCATCAATTCTTGCCAGACCTGGCCAACGTCCCAGATTCC
>NW_017189516.1:20457082-20505114 GCF_001704415.2 Capra hircus
ATGTCTGCCGAATACTTCCACAACAGTCAATATGTGATGCCGGGGGTCTTTCATTAAAATTCCAAATAAGATTTTTTATGTTTATGAGCTCAAGGTCTAGATGGATACAATAACCAGTATTTAGATACTTAAGCGATCCTTTTCCTTTTTAAAAAAGTGAAGTATTGAGATATAATTTATATACAGTAGAACTGAATGCTTTAAAGCATTACCGTTTGTCGACTTTTGACATATGCATACCATTGTGTAAATACTACGACAAGGAAAACGTAGAAATCGTCCCATTGGTTTGAAAATGCTCCCTTGGGCTATTTGCATTCAGACTCCTTCCTGCACTCCTATACCCTGGCAACCACAGATATAGTTCTCTGCCTCTAGCTGTTGTTTTGCAGAAATCCATTGACATGAAATGATATCATACAGAGCTTTCTGTGTCTGACGTCTCTCCTTGGCACAGCTGAGATGCATCCTTGCTGTTACATGCATTAGTCGTTCCTTTTGAAATGACTGTGTAGTGTTCTTTTGGACGAGTATACTCTTCTGTTTTTCTTTCATCTATATACCAGTTGTTGAATAGTTGGGCTGTTTCTAGTTTTGGCTATTAGGAGTACATGAATAGAATATTTGAGTAAAGATCCTAGTGTGAACATGCTTTCCTTTCTCTTGGGAAAAATGGGAAAATTAAAACTCCTAGTAAGTAGGAAAATTCCCGCTATATAGAATAAGAAGAATGTGCTACTGGAGAAGACTGAAGAAATAGCTACAGAAAGAATGAAACGGCTAAGCCAAAGTGGAAACAACACCCAGCTGTGGATGTGCCTGGTGGTGAAAGTAAAGTCCGATGCTAAAAGAACAACACTGTATAGGAACCAGAGGTATATTCAGAGAAACTAGTTACCAGTTCAGAGATTTAAATGTGCAGTGCCCCAAGAAAAAAGTGGAAACAGAGGTATCTATCTATGTACTTATTCTATGGAAGTGAGTAAAGCCATTGGGAGTATGACGGAAAACCCAAAAGCAGAGAAGGAATTGGTTTATCAAAGCATGTATAAAAAGATATTAAAAAACGTAATATCTATTTCTATCATGACTGTCTTTCAGAGACTCATTCTCCACTAAGGGTAACCTGGGACTACCTATCACCACAGTGTGTGGATGCATAAGAAAGACTGCACTGGAAAGAAAAAAATATAGTCCTCAAGCCCCTTTCTCATCCTCCAAAGACCCTGCGGTTCCAGGACTCTGACTAAATGGCGGGAAAACCTCAACCGGCACGGCACACGCCCCACGCAGGGAGCATGCGCAGTGTGTTCGTGTGCGCACGCGCACCCCTTGCTGCGCATGCCCCTTGTTGCGCATACGCGTTCCTGAGCATTCTGTGAGGAGCGTTGGGCCTGAGACGGGTCTGTTTATTCAGTCCCGGTTCTTTCTCACTACTTGAGACTCACCAGGTAGGTTCACAAATGTGTCCTGTCTGGAGTTTAAGTGTGCGTGTATGTGAGGGGGAGCCAGCGAGTTTTGGGCAGGTCGGGCAGTGCGATCTGGGGCCTTTGAGGCAGAAGGCCTTCAGTGGAGCCATCTTTCTCCTCACAAGTGTCGCAACGCCATAGTTCTTGCCCTGGTGGCTGGAGAGGAAGGGCAGTGGGCAGAGGAGGGCAGGGGATAGGATGATGGTAGGGGGAGACTTGGGGGTGCTATTTGAGATATCTGGTTCGTTGGGGCCCTGGACCTGACGACAGAGCACAGAATCTGGGGCCCGCAGTGGAACCTGAGCAGGGGGCGGGGTGGGCGATTAAGGAAAGGCCTAGAAACCGGACCGCAGTGGGGTTGTGACTGTATCGCGAGCTTTGTGGTAAGGTGCCAAGAGAGAAATGGACCGATTGCTCTGTATGCAGCCTCACCTCAGCCACAGACACTGAGAAAATCGCCATAGTCAGGCTGTAAAGAATGAGGCTTTCTTCATGTTCCAACTGAATTCCAAGGGAGTTGGGGAAAATAGGCCTGGTGAATAGGAGTGTGACAAGAGCAATAGTCCTGAATTTTTAAATTCCTAGCAGTATGTCACTAAATATCTTCATGATTGAGAATTCTGTTGTGAAATCAAACTTCCTCATAAAAATTCAGCCTTCCTGTGTACCTTAAGGTGATTTCTCTGCCAGCTTAGGAAAGACACAAATGGCTTTGCAAGTGACTGTATTTGGTGTAATTGAAATGCATGTACACTCATACTTAACCAGTGTTTTCTTTTGAAAGTATTTTCACATTAAAAAAAAAGTCACCATATGGTCATAAAAGTGATCAAATATAGCTGTACTCTTAAATACATTTTCTAAATCACAATATTCTACTTTCAGGGAGAAATATGAGTGGGCAGGTGGCATCAACATTGGAACCTACAGATCAAGATTCCTCCCAGCTGGATGAACCTGTGGTTGTAAGTACCTTACCATTTGATGTTTTCTATTAGCACAAGTTTCTTTTTGAGAAAATGATGTTAAGTAGTACAGATGCAGTGATAAAAGTCTTCCATGCTGATAAAGGGTGACAGTTTGTCTTAGGAAGGAACATTGATCCAGATATATTACAGTCTGGCAGTGCCTGGATGAGTATCCTGTTAAATTTCCTGGAAATGTGCCCAGTGACTCCCTCCTCCTGCTTATTAACAACAGACTGCATACTTCCATCCCAACATAGATTTAAATAACTTCCAAAGTCTTTCTGGGTAAGTCTTACGGGAGCTAACTCTTCTCTGTGGGAAGAGTAACTTTTTAAAAAGTAAGTGCATAGAATTGTGTTGGGAAAATGTTGTTAGGTTTACTGATGATCAGATATATCTATGTATTATTTATATTTATGCTGTTAGATGCAAAACGTTTTTATTTGCATGCACACTCTACTGGGACCAGCAGCCCAGTGTTGAGCAACCTGAACAAGAGGAACCACCAGCTGAGATTCAGGATATCACACCTAGAAAGGAGGAGGTCCATGGAGAGGATCCAGTGAATAGTGATGAAGAGGAGGAGAAGGATGCCTCTGAAGGTAAAGTGTATTTGTGCATCATTCCTTAAGACATAACCAGTAAGAGGAAGAAACATTAGAAAAGGACTTCAGACAGTTCCTAAAAAACTGAGGAGAGTATAGTTTGCAGGTTAGTATGGTCGCTCAAATTTTCCCTTGTTTTCAAGACAAAGAGAGGGGGGAAACTAAGTTGTCTGAGGACAACCCTGGAAAAGGAAAATGGTAATAACATTTGGAAAATTCTGCTTTCCTTTTTCTCCAGCAAAACATTCCCGGAATAATGCTCCTGAGGTTCTTATTCATCACATTTTTAGCATACTAACTTAAGGCTTTTAATTCATAACACCAAGGGAATGAAT
Source organism: Capra hircus (assembly GCF_001704415.2). Lineage (NCBI taxonomy): Eukaryota > Metazoa > Chordata > Mammalia > Artiodactyla > Bovidae > Capra > Capra hircus. Next base: position 20,460,460 of record NW_017189516.1, read on the forward strand.
ATCATCATTCCCTTGTTTATACTGTATGCTTTACAGCTGAATTGATGCATTTTTTTAAAAAAGATTCTGGCCTGGAAGCTGATCTCCAGGAATTGTCTGTGTCAAAGACTGGGGGTGAAGGTGGAGATGGTCCTGATGTCAGGGAGGAGTTTGCATCAAATATAGAGCCTGTTGAAATGCCAGAAGCAGGTATGTCATCCATTCAGAAAGTAATTTATGTGGTTTCTGTTTTTCAGAATAGTATATCTTTACTAATATAGAGGGAACATTACTATTATTTTAATAATAGAGTTCACATATTCTTTGAAAGATAGTTCAGACCCCAGATGCCTGAGTGCCTGATTTGTAGACTTTCAAATAAAGAAACAGACAGGATCAAAGCCATATCGAATTGAAAATAGGAAACCGTTTTCTTCTCTTGAGTATAAATACTTTGCTACTGCTGCTGCCAAGTCACTTCAGTCGTGTCTGACTCTGTGCAACCCCATAGACAGCTTCCTACCAGGCTCCTCTGTCCCTGGGATTCTCCAGGCAAGAACACTGGAGTGGGTTGCCATGTCCTTCTCCAATGCATGAAAGTGAAAAGTGAAAGTGAAGTCACTCAGTCATGTCCGACTCTTAGCCACCACATGGACTGCAGCCTACCAGGCTCCTCTGTCCATGGGATTTTCCAGGCAAGAGTACTGGCTTGGGGTGCCATTGCCTACTAAGCAACAGCTAATGATTTTCAGGTTCTTTTATAATTTCTGCTTGTAGCAAATATGGAATGCATTTCTAATAAATATCAGTTTATATGAGATATGCTTAGGCATCCAAGTAGGTTCTAGTACCAGCTTTAGCATAATGTGTGTGATTCTGTGAAATCCCTTAACTTCTAAACTCAACTTTACTCATATATGTTGTGAATTCAGAATAGATACAGTAAAATGCTGATTTTTCAATGCTAATTTTTGCATTCTCTGATTCTCTTTGACGGAATTCATACAAGAATGCTCTGTTTTTTATGATGTATTTATCATAAAATATAATCTTGAATCAAATTATAACAGTGGAATTGAGATTTCATTTTCTGATGGGGGACACATGTACACCTGTGGCTGATTCATGTCAATGTATGGCAGAAACCACCAGAATATTGTAATTAGCCTCCAATTAAAATCAATTAATTAATTTTTTTAAAAAAGAAAATGAGCCAACATTCTGCTTGATGTTTGTTAAATTCTCTCAAATTCTGAATTCTCTAGCTCTTAAAAAAATAGTTGCATTTTAATCCTTTCCCCAGTGAACCATGAAATGACTGAATCATAAAATGGCAAAAGATAGTCTAGTTTCCTGTTTCTGTGGCTAATCTAGTTGAGAGAGTGCACTTAGTCAGTGATATTCAGGCCAGTGTGAGTAAGACATGTATGCTAAGCACACTAACTGCCCCCACGTTTGGTCTTTTTTTTGGGCGGGGGAGGTTGCTTATTTTAATTGGAGGATCATTACTTTATAATACTATGATGGTTTTGCCATACACCCCAGTCTCATTCTTAAAGAACTAATAAAAATCTGAGCCTCATGATATAATCGTCTCTAACCATATCAAGTATGTTATTTTTCCTCTTTGATACATGAGTTTAAAAAGTTTTGAAGGCCAAAGATTGTAACTCTAGTTCTTTCCGTGTAATCAACTTAGTATCTTTCACATACATGTTTTCCAAATTGCTGACAGTTAATTGCATGGTTCTGATTGTAAAGAAAGAACTTCCTAGTTAGGGAAGAATTTACTGTGTATTAGCCTTCTAAATAGTTTCAGTTTACATTTTTTTTCCCATTCCATTTGAACAATTAGACGAAAATACAACTTTCAAACTACTTTCAAGTAACTACAGAACATGATTAAAATATTCTCATAGAAAAATCTTAGCCCTCAATATGTGTGGTATTTAAAAAGAAAAATACAAAATTACAAGGTACATAAATATAAAATCCTACATCCAACATAAAAGGTAAGAAAATGAGCAATGGAATAAACCTAAGGGAAAAAGAAAAAGATACTTAATAAAAGACAAGTATGAATTGTTAGGAAGAGGAAAATAAACTCAACTAATAAATAATGCGCTAGTTTATATAATTTTTTAATATATATATACACACACACACATTTTTAAATATTCTTTTCTGTTGTGATTTATCACAGGAGATTGGACATTAGTTCCCTGTGCTGTATAGTAGGACCTTGTTGTTGATTCATTCTGAATATAATAGTTTGTATCTGCCAACCCCAAACTGCCAGTCCATTCCTCTCAGTTTACATAATTGTAAGGAAAATGGACAAAGCCCAAGTATACATAATTAGAAATATGAACAAGACACTAACAGTTATTATATTACAGAATTAAAACAGTATAATCTGGAACTCGAATATTGAGGAAAGGGCTAGTAGGGTAGAAAAACAAATATTATTTAACATACCCCACAGTAACTAAATAACTAAACATCGCAAATACCGTGGATGAACTTTTCAAATTGGTCAGAGTTTTCTCTCAAAAGCCAGTATCATGTAGAAACAGAAAACTCTGCTTCTCCAGATTTTCCTTCTCTCTTCCTGCCTGCTTTTCTCTCTCACTCATACTCCCTCTTGCTCTCCCTTTTCTTTTCTTCTCTCCTTTTTTTCTTTCATTTTTGGTGTGGCTGTGAGAAACAGTCCTATTTCTGCTTCACATTTTGATGTCCCCATGTCACCAGTGGTAGTAATGACTTAAAATTAGTGTCACCATATGATTTATTATACCAACTGGAATGCTTTCCAGGGTGAAAAGAAACATTTAGAATTACATGAGGGCCACAAGTAAAAAGGGGGACAAATGTTTAACTGACTTCAAACAACCATATCAGGCATAAATTAGAACAAATGCAAATTTCTCCACTTTTCCACAGTAGAGAAGAAACAAATGCAATACTGGCCTTTTTCTTTACTTCACTTAAGCAGTAACAGAGATAACAACTGTTTAGCTATCCTATATTCGGAATATTATTTCAAACCAATGCATTTAAATGATATTTTCTGGGGATTTTTTGTTTCAGTTTTTGTGTATTTTGTTTATCTTAGGGTGTTTTTTGTTTAGATATTTTACTGAATGTATACACAGTTTTGCCTTCTACTGAAAACTACCTTCTGATCGGTTCCATTGATTTCATTTGTCCTGAACTCAGTGTCCTTATTTTCTTGTGTAACTAGGAAGAGTAGTGTGTTTTCAAAAATACGGGTAATGTGCTTGAAAAGTCTATAAAATCTCTAGAGAGGATTAACTGAAGGTAAGCCAAAGGGTCACCCTTAGTGTTCTTGTTTTAGTCCATTTTATAAAACTACAAGTGCAGTGAACTTTGTATACCTCTCCTGTCATTGAAATAAAGTTCTGCTAAGTAACTTTTTTAATATTCATATTATAGGTGAAGGGCAACCATTTGCTTGAAAGAAGATAAACTGAAACCATCTATGCTGTTCTTCTGTTGTGTATTTGACTGTTAAAGTTCTGTCAATAAAGTTTCATTTTCTACTGGCACATGTTTTGTTAAATTTATCCCCGGGTACTTAATGTTATTGAAAATTCATGGTTTGTGCTTTTTATTGTCTAGTTGAGGATGTATGTAGAGATAGAATGTCGGTATATGGATTTTCTGCCCAACAATTCCTCTAAATATGCATATTAATTCCACAAATTTAGATCTAGATTATTTTTGCTTTTCAAAATATACTATTAGATTTGAATATCAAAAATTTCTACTGGCTTAAACCTTAAACCTTTCCTCATTTTGCAGCATTGAACAAACCTGGCCAGAATAGTCTTGACTAAAGCAGGTGATAATCGGCATTTTCCCCAATAGGAAATGAAAAATCTTCTCCATTTCAACCTGTTTACGTTGCTTTTTTTGTAGATATACTTTATCAGAGTAAGTTCCATTCTATTCCTAGTTTGCTGTCTTGAATATAGATTAATTTTCATCAAACATTTATACTGCATCAATTGTGATGATCATAGAATTGTTTTCCCTCCATTTTTCTATTAATGTGGTGAATTGCATTGGTAACATACATTTAAACCACCCTTGCACTTCTAGGGTTAAAAAAATTTGGTCATAACATATGCTTTAGGTGTGATCTACATGTTAATGCATATATATACATATATATACCCACACATAAAAAATCCATTAAAGCCTTCTCTTGAAGTCTTCTCTGGAATTAATGGGTTTACAAAATGTGCCACCCAAATCTCATATGTTGTCCCTGATGAAATCATTGACAGAGAAACATTTTTAAAAACTTAATATATTTGTATTGTCCTGTAGAGAAATGGAATGCCAAAGCCATTGTTAAAGGTAGTAGGGAGACAGGACAAAAACTGCTGTCAATTTCCATGGCAAATGGCACAGCGTGTCTTTCACACATTTCTGATTTGCCTTCCAAGTTTTTTTGGGTGCAGGGAGAGAGCAGTCACAAACATCTTTTCTTCATGACGTTGTCCATTGGCTTGATAGTCACCAGATCTCAGAAGCCCTCCAGGTGTGGGTGTGTGTGTGTGTGTGTGTGTAAATCACTCAGTTGTCTCCGACTCTTTGCGGCCCCACGAACTGTAGCCCGCCCGGCTTCTCTGTCCATGGAATTGTCCAGGCAAGAATACTGGAGTGGATTGCCATTCCCTTCTCCAGAGGATCTTCCCAGCCCAGGGATCGAACCCTGGTCTCCTGCAGATTCTTTACTGTTTGAGCTACAGGGAAGTCCTCCAGCTATCTGATTCCTCCCTTATATCATTATTAACATAATAACAAAACGCTTACATCTCTGAGCCCAATCTGCATCCTCATGCACCAAAAAATATATATTTCTGCAACAAAGGACCTATTCAGAATTCAGTCTGCTTAGCGAATAACAGGGAATTATAAATAGCAGCTGTTGTGCCCTTACAGAGGTATGAAAATCCAGGTCCAAAAGGACTGAAAATGGGAGGTTCAAATGTACCATCAGAGTATCCCATGTTACCAAAAAGTATGTGAAAAAGCCCCTAGGTCATGGAGCTGCCTGACAAGATAGATCCTAGCTAGAAGAAAAGGGAAAAGAATGAGGGGAACTTTGTGAGACAAAATGACTTGAGTCTTATCTGCTCTGTCTCCTTAATTGGCTATGACATGGCATAGCTGGGCTTCCCTGGTGGCTCAGACGGTAAAGAATCCGCCTGCAGTGCTGGAGACCTGGGCTGGGTTTGATCCCTGTGTTGGGAAGATCTCCTGGAGGAGGCCACGGCAACCCACTCCAGTATTCTTGCCTGATGAATCCCCATGGAAAGAGGTGCCTGACGGGCTACGGTCCATGGGGTGGCAGAGTCAGACACGACTGAGCGACTAAGCACAGCACGTGGCATAACTAAGAGTATCAGTACTGGCTCTGACACATACTGTGTGAAGGTGAGAAAGGTATTTACATCCTTTGGATCTGTTTCCCCATTTCTAAAATGGAAATTACAAGTTTACACTAAATATTTGTTATGAAGAATAAACAAGATAACGTGAAGTAGGCGTTACATTACAAATCGGTTTGGCTTATTCTACTCCATTTTTTCATTTAAGCATTTACCTTTACAATTATAATTCTCTCACAAGCGATACAGATTTTGAATATCAAGTAGAATATAAGGTTCACTTTTAAAATGACTTGGACTTCAGAAACATATGCCTAAATAAATATATTGATTCAATAGCTGGCATCAGACAGGGCATCCATTCTAAGGTTGGTTTGTTAATGAGGACTGACAAGGCTACCCTAAGTCATAGTATGTGGTGAAAACTGTGCTTCTTGCTGTGTGATGACAAAATTAGCCAATATTCTGGTCACGCAACATCGCACAACTCAACGCCAGACTCTGTCACGTAGTCAGGCAGCCAGTGCCTAAGCAACACAGCAGGAGCTACAGGGCCACAGTGTACCACTGCAGTTGTTAGTTTGGCTTGTCACCTTCTACGGCCTTGGGCAGTAAGGAGGCAATGACCCCGAATGGATTCAGATTTTAACTTACAATGCAGAAGCAGTATGTCCCTGGTGTCAGTTGCCTTGTCCCTAGTCCCATGGTCTGACACTGAATTGGAAGGCCTCAGTAACAGGCACAACAGGTTGTGGGTCTCTGCCAGGAAGGAGCCCGCAGTTGTGCCCTATGGCACTGAGCAGCTCTGTAGTCCACGGCTATACTCTGAGCTGGGGCTAGGGAGACCATCCTATGTTCAACTGAAACCAGAAGTGGATGAATAACAACTTCGTGTCACCTCCAGCTGGATAAGGAGGCAGGTGAGACATGGCCTCTTTATCAGGCTGCTTATCTCCCCTTGCTGCAAGAGCAATCAGTAGGTTCTCTGCCAAGATTCAAGTCAGCCTGCAACTTAGCCTTGCCTACGTAGCCTAAGTGGGGACATGCAAGGTCACCAGGGCATGACGACAGAGCGACACCCCTACAGTGTCTGGAACAAGACACAAGGCTTTATGTATGGTCCTACAAATATGACACCTATATACTGACTCCTACATGGAGGAGATGCTTTTCCTGTCAGTCATTAAAAATATTCCTTCATTTAGTACACACACAGTGATTACTAGCATGTTTCAGGATGTATCTGCAATGCTTGAAATAACAAGACCAGTGATGTGAGGTGGATGATGGGAATATCACACTGATGTCCCAGACACATAAACAGAAAAGTGCAAAGGAGAAACACAGGGAATGGACCTAAGGGGTCAAAAAAAACAAAACAAAACAAAACAAAAACCAGTGAGTGGGGTGGCCAAGAAGCAGGAGGAAAGCTAAAAGATAAGGTTCATTCTAAGAGTGATAGAGGTTATATATAACACAGTTGTGCTTTGACCCAGGCTGTGGATGAGAGTCACAACCTCCCCTTCATCACTGCCCCTTTTGAGGGTGGTGTCTGGGAGTCTAGAGATTCTGAAGGGAAAGGAGAAAGCAAATACATAGTGCAGGGGTACATGCACCCGCCCTGATAGAGATGCAGGTGCAGCTTGTTACAGTAACCAGGTGGGGATGAGCAGAGTTGGATTCGGTGACTCAAGAAGAAATGTGCAAATGAATGTAAGGGAGAAAACACATTGAGAGGGGTAAACAGCTCCAACTCCCTTTTCTGTACCAGGGTAGGGTGCTGCATTACTGTCGTGAGAAGGCTCCCTGGTCTGAGCTCTGGGAGGGAGTGATGAGCATTCTAAGGACCCACCATCAGCCCTAAGCAGGGGGCACTGAGTGTGTGAAGACATAAGTCTCAGCCTTTACCACTGACAGACACAGAAAGCTTCTTAGCCCTGCGGAGAGTGGGGCAGTGCCAGCTTAGGGAAGCTGAAAGGTAAGGTGGAGGTGGTGGTGGTTGTTCAGTCACTCAGTCGTGTCCGACTATTTACAACTCCATGGCCTGCAGCAAGCCAGGCTCCTCTGTCCTACACTATCTCCCTGAGTTTGATCAAATTAATGTCTATTCGGTTGGTGATGCTATCTAATCATCTCACTCTCTGTGGCCCCCTTCTCCTCCTGCCTTTGATCTTTTTGCATCAGGATCTTTTCCAATGAGTCAGCTATTCACATCAGGTGGCCAAAATATTGCAGCTTCAGCATCAGTTCTGCCAGTGAATATTCAGAGTTCATTTCCTTTAGGATTGGCGGGTTTGTTCTCCTTGCTGTCCAAGGGATTCTCAAGGCTCATCTCTAGCACCACAATTCGAAAGCATCAATTCTTTGGCACTCAGCCTTCTTAATGATCTAACTCACACATCTGTACATCACTACTGGAAAAACTGTAGTTTTGACTCCACAGACCTTTGTCAGCAAAGTGATGTCTCTGCTTTTTAATATGTTGTCTAGGTTTGTCATGGGCTTCCCTGGGGGCTCAGTGGTAAAGAATCTGTCTGTAAGGCAGCACACTTAGGAGATATGGGTTCAATCCCTGGGTCAGGAAGATGCCCTGGAGGAGTATGGCAACCCACTGCAGTATTCTCGTCTGGACAATCCCATGGACAGAGGAGCCTGGTGGGCCTCGGTCCATGGGGTCGTAAAGAGCCGGACACTACTGAAGTGCCTGAGAATGCGTGCAAGCTAGGTTTGTCATAGCTTTCCTTCCAAGGAGCAAGTGTCTTTGAATTTCATGGCTGCAATCACCATCTGCAATGATTTTGGAGCCCAGGAAAATGAAATCTGTCACTGCTTCCTCTTCAGTGCAGTTCAGTCGCTCAGTCATGTCCGACTCCTTGTGACACGATGAACCGCAGCACGCCAGGCCTCCCTGTCCATCACCAACTCCTGGAGTTCACCCAAACTCATGTCCATTGAGTCGGTGATGCCACCCAACCATCTGATCCTCTGTTGTCCCCCTCTCCTCCTGCCCTCAATCTTTCCCAACATCAGGGTCTTTTCAAATGAGTCAGTTCTTTGCATCACTTGGCCAAAGTATTGGAGTTTCAGATCCAGCATCAGACTGATCTCCTTTAGGATGGACTGCTTCCACTTAAACCCCTTCTATTTGCCATGAAGGGAGAGGACCAGATGCCATGATCTTAGTGTTTCAATAGTTGAGTTTTAAGCCAGTTTTTTCACTCTCCTCTTTTGAACCTTATCAAAAGATTCTCAAGTTGCTCTTCACTTTCTGCCATCAGAGTGGTATCATCTGTGTATCTGAGCTGTGTGGTATCATCTGTGTATCTGAGAAATATCGATCTTGATTCCAGCTTGGGAGTCATCCAGTCTGGCATTTCGCGGGCTGTACTCTGCATATAAGTTAAATAAGCAGCATGACAATATACGGCCTTGTCGTTCTCCTTCCCCAATTATGAAACAGTCATTTGTTCCAACTCTGGTTCTAATGGTTGCTTCTTGACCCGCATACTGGTTTCTCAGGAGACAGGTCGAGTCGTCTCTGTTTAAGAATTTTCTGTAGTTTGTTGTGAGCCACGCAGTCAGAGGTCTTAGCATAGTCAATGACACAGAATTAGATGTTATTCTGGAATTCCCTTGCTTTCCCCATGATCTAACGGATGTTGGCAATTTGATCTTTGGTGGTTTTGCCTTCTCAAAACCTACGTTGTATATCTGGAAGTGAAGCCTAGCTTGAAGGAGTTACTCACCAGGAGGCTTCAGAAATCGGGCACAATCCAAGTGGAGAAGCTTAGGAAATTGGAGGGTGTGAAGGAAGCCTGATAAGAGAGACAAGAAAAGGAAGCTCTCCTTTCGATGTTGGTAGCAAAGTGGGCAGAGGCTAGACCATGCCTTCAAGTCCTTGTATAGGAGAGTAGCCTTTATCTACAAAGTCATAGACAGTTTTGCAACTGTAAGAGAGGGAGGGAGAGGGCGGGAAGAGGGAACAGACACCCTGAGTGGATGTGAGAGACCCGTTAGAAGGGGGTTGACAAGTAAATGGAGGGAGGCTTTGGACTAGAGCGGATGTGGTGGACATGGGAAAATGTAGACACATGAGACGTTTACGAAGTAAAATGGACAGAACTGAGCAAGAATCTGGACTTGAGGTGAAGGAGAGGGAATTGTAAACATGGTTTAGACCAAGTTTCTCTGTCCTGTCATAAGAGTACAAAGGTGTCATGGGGAATCCTGGAAGTTGGCCAGGTCTGGGAAGAATTCCAAACTACGATTTTTATGTTTTGGAGCTCATGGTCTACATGGATACAATAACCAATACTTAAATACTTAAAATTTCCTTTTCCTTTAAAAAAAGTATTGAGGTATAATTTATATACAATAAAAGCCAACACTTTAACGTATTACCATTTGTAGATTTTTGACAAATGTATACCGTGGTGTAAATGGTACCACAACAAAAATGTAGAAAATGTCTCATCGTTCAAAAATGCTCCCTTGAGCTATTTGCCATCAGACTCCTTCTTCCACTCCTATACCCTGGCAAACACAGATACATTTCTGTGCCAACAGTTGTGCCGTGTCCAGAAATCCATTGACATGAAATCACATAATATGTAGCCTTCTGTGTCTGGTTTCTCTCATTTGCACAGGTGAGACCCATCCTGCTGTTACATGCATTAGTATTCCACCCCTTTGTTCATTACCGTGTAGTATTCCTTTATATCGGTATCCTCTTTTGTTTTTCTTTCATCTGTATACCAGTTGTCAATTAGTTTGGTTGTTTCTAGGTTTGGCTATTAGGAATACACGTGTGGAATATTTGAGTACAGGTGTTTGTGTGAGCATGTTTTCATTTCTCTTGGGTAAAATTGTCTAGGAGTAGAATTGCTGAGCCATATAAGGCTTCCCAGGTGGCGCTAGTGGTAAAGAACCCATCTGCCGATGCAGGACATTCAGGTTCCAGATCTCAGTCTGCAAGGTCCTCTGGAGTAGGAACTAGCAACCCGCTCAGTATTCTTGCCTGGAAAATTCCATGAAGAGGGGTCATGGCGAGTTACAGTCCATGGGGCCCCAGAGTTGAATACGACTGAGCGACTGAACACACACACACATACATGGTCATTTGTGTATCTTAGAATCTAAACTGTGTCCTCTTTAGCCAACATACAGTTGGATTTAAAAAAAAAAAAACTGGTCTCGCAACGTCTGCCTTCTGGTTGGATTGTTTTATCTATTCACATTTAATGTTGATACAGACTTACATCTGCCAATATATATTTCTGTCTCATGTCGTTTTGGTCTATGGACCTCATTTTACTGCTTTCTTTTGCATTCAATGGATATTTTCTAATGCAGCATTTTAAACTCTTTACTGATTTTCCACTGCTTTATATTTCCTTAGCTTTATGCCACTGTAAACGTCTTACTTTATCACAATCAACTCGAAATTTACACAAATTCTAATGAGATACAGAAACATTACTCCTATATCGCTCTATTCTGGTTTCCCTCTTTTCCTCGTATTGTCACATATATAGTAAATCTATAAAGGGTAATCCCGTTAATATACTCTTATCATTATTATATTATATAAAATGTTATGTGATGAAAAGCTGATATAAGGCAGGATATCAGGTATCCATTTATAGGTTCTGTTATATTCACCTTCTTTGTCATGATTTCTGATTCTTTGCATATGTTTGTATGGATTTGACACCATCCAGACTTGTTTCCTTACCTAATACAGCTTTGCTCCCAACCACCTCCTTTGTGCTGTTACAGCAAATATATTACATTCCGTGCGCTATTGGCCCAACAATAACTGGGCTTCTCTGGTGGCTCAGACAGTAAAGAATCTGCCTGCAATGCAGGAGATGCAGGTTCAATCCCTCGAAGAGCCCCTGGAGAAGGGAATGGCTAACCACTCCAGTATTCTTGTGTGAAGAATCCCATGGACAGAGGAGCCTGGTGGGCGACAGTAAAGGGGTCACCAAGAGTCAGACACTACTGAGCAAATACCCCTTTCACAACAACAATTTATGTGATACTGTTTTAGACAGTTGCTTTTTAAATACAGGAAGAAAGGAGTGAAATATGTATTAATAAAGTATTTTTGTTCATATAATTACCATTACCTGTGCTCTTTGCTTTTTCACATGGATTCTGCTTAACATCTAAATTCACTTATTGCAGCCTGAAGAACTTCCTTTAGATTTTCTTGTAAGCCAGTTCTACCAACAAATTCCCTGAGGGTTTTGTGTTTTTTCTTTTTTTTTAATTTGGGCATACTTTTACTTTGCTTTCATCTCTATTTTCTTAAATCACTTTATTGTGGTATGTTTGACATGTAAAAAGCTGTGTACACACCCATGAAATCATCACCACCTTCAATATACAAAACTGTATTTCATTTTTTTCCACTTTAATTATTTATTTTTTGGAGGCTAGTTACTATAAAATATTGTATTAGTTTTCTCATACATTGAAATGAATCCACCACGGTGTACATGTGTTCCCCATCCTGATCCCCCGTCCCACCTCCCTTCCCATTCCATCCCTCTGGGTCATCCCGTGCACCAGCCCCGAGCACCCTGTATCATGCATCAAACCTGGACTGGCGATCTGTTTCACATATGATAATACACATGTTTCAATGCCATTCTACCAAAGCATCCCACCTTCGCCCTCTCCCACAGAGTCCAAAAGACTGTTCTATACACCTGTGTCTCTTTTGCTGTCTCACATACAGAGTTATCGTTTCCATCATTCTAAATTCCATATATATGTGTTATGGGTATATTTGCTGTGGGTTTGTCATATATAGCTTTTATTATGTTGAGGTATGTTCATTCTACTACTGATTTCTGGAGGGTTTTTATCATAAATGGATGTTGAATTTTGTCAAAGGCTTTCTCTGCATCTATTGAGATAATCATAAGGTTTTCATTTTTCAATTTCTTAATGTGGTGTATTACGTTGATTGATTTGCAGATATTGAAGAATCCTTGCATCCCTGGGAAATAGCCTACTTGGTCATGATGTATGTTTTTTTAATATGTTGTTGGATTGTTTGCCAGAGTTTTGTTTGGTCTGGTGGGCATTTATCCTGTTCCTTTACCTGCTGGGTATTTCTCTGCCTTTTCATCTTGTTTAGATTTCTGTGTTTGGGGTGGCCTTTCCGTATTCTGGCAGTTTGTGGTTCCTCTTTATTGTGGAGTTTCCTCGCTGTGGGTGGGGTTGGACGGGTGGCTTGTCAAGGTTTCCTGGTTAGGGAAGCTTGTGTCGGTGTTCTGGTGGGTGGAGCTGGATTTCTTCTCTCTGGAGTGCACTGAAGTGTCCAGTAATGAGTTTTGAGATGTCAGGGGTTTGGTGTGACTTTGGGCAGCCTGTATATTGAAGCTCAGGGCTATGTTCCTGTGTTGCTGGAGAATTTGCCTGGTATGTCCTGCTCTGGAACTTGTTGGCCCTTGTGTGGTGCTTGGTTTCAGTGTCGGTATGGAGGCGTTTGAGGAGCTCCTATCAATTAATGTTCCCTGGAGTCAGGAGTTCTCTGGTGTTCTCAGGATTTGGACTTAAGCCTCCTGCCTCTGGTTTCCAGTCTTATTCTTACAGTAGCCTCAAGACTTTTCCATCTATACAGCACCGATGATAAAACATCTCGGTTAATGATGACAAGTTTCTCCACAGTGAGGGACACCCAGAGAGGTACACAGAGTTACATGGGGAAGAGAAGAGAGAGGAAGGAGAGAGAGGTGACCAGAAGGATAAGAGGAGAAATCAAAAGGAGCAAGAGCAAGCTAGCCAGTAATCACTTCCCTATGTGCTCTCCACAGTCTGGATCCCTCAGAGATGTTCACAGAGTTACACAGAGAAGAGAAGAGGGAGAAATGAGACAGAGGTTGCCAGGAGGATAAAAGGAGGAATCGAAAGGAAACAGACAGATCCAGCTAGTAATCAGTTCCCTAGGTGTTCTCAACAACCCAGAACACACAAAGAGATTCACAGAGTTGGGTAGAGAAGAAAAGGAGGAGGGAGGAGATAGAGGTGACCTGGTGGAGAAAAAAGAGAGTTCAAAGTGGGAGAGAGAAATCCAGCCAGTAATCTTGCTCTCAAGTAAAACCGGGTACTGAAGATTGGGTTCTTAAAGGTACAAAATTAATAACAAATACCAAAAAGCAAAGATTAAAAATCTAGAGTAGAGGTAAGATTCTCAAAAATACAATATTAAAGAAAAAAACAAAGTCACAAAAATTATAAAAGATATATATATGAAGTTTGCTTTAAAAATTGGGTCTTTTTTTTCAAACTAATAGGTTATAAAAATGAAAATTAAAGGAAGAGTAATAGTTGACTTAGAAATTAAAAAATTTTTAATTAAAAAATGATAACAGTCAAAATATATCTAGGTCGTTCTCTGGTGTTGTTGCGGACAGTGTTGGGTAAGCTCATTTTCAGATAGTTCCTTGATCTGGTTTACACTTCTCAAGATGTGTAGGCCCCTTCCTATGAAGTCGCTGCTAACTGCAGGGTTTTAATCTATTGCACCTGTCAATTCCAAAGTGGTTCCCTCTGTTTGTTTTAGCTTCTCCTGTTTACTGGCCTCTTCAGTGTCTAATTTCCGCACTGACACAAGGGGGGCAGTGGTGGTCAGTTTTTTAGGCTCATTTGTTCAGCTGTGCTGTTGGGAGGGAGGAGCACTGCAAACAAATATCACTGGCATCTGTGGGGAGTGCTCCCAGTGTCTCGGCCACACTGGGTTTGCCCCTGTTCACGGCATGTGTGCTTTCCCAGTCTACACTGCTCAGGATCTAGGTTGCTCTGCCGGGAACTGTGATGCGGGCCCTGGGTTGAATGCACTTCCCAGGTCTAAGCTGTTCAGGTTCAGGTTCTCGGGGACTCCACAAAGGCACGGACTTGGATGGGCCTGCGTTTTGTGCCCTTCCCTGCTCCAAGCAGCTCAGGTGACCAGGTGCTTGGTGAGCGTGGTCGCGGTGACTTATCGCCTCCCCCGTCCCTGCTGCTCGGTTTTCTGGGTGCACAGCCAGCGCGCCTTCTCAGGTGGGCCGTGTGTCACTCCTGGGAGCTGATCTCTGGCTGCGACCCTCCCGGTGGATGTCGACCATCCAGATTCCCAAGGAGTCTTGGTTAGCAACGAAGCCGGCTTGCAGTTTGGTAAATGATGCCTCTCTGGGGCCGCAATTGCCCCCTTCCAGCTCTGTCTGCCCTCGCCTGCCTGTCTCTGGCAGGCCATGGGCTGGCCCACAGCCAGCTAGCTCTGCTCAGTCCTTTGTTCTGTGAGCAGGCCTGGCAGTGTCTTAGGTTAGGGCTTCTCGCGGAATAGCTAGCCCACAGTCGGGGTTGCTATCTCAAGTTAGTTCCCTCAGATTGCCCTCGGGGCATTCAGGCCAGGTCCTTACCCTAAGCGATGCAGCCCGCACCTCTCTGTCCAGTCCCTGTTTGCTGGCAGCAGATGCCTCTGTGCTGCTTCTCCGCTGGGAGTTGCCTTTAGGCACGTAATCTGTGGGTTTTAATTATTTATTTATCCTTTTGGTTATGTTGCCCTCTGAGGTTCCAAGGCTCGCCACAGACTCCTTGATGAGAGTGTTTCCTGCTGTTTGGAAACTTCTCTCTTTTTTAAAACTCCCTTCCCAGGATGGATCTCTGTCCCTATCTCTTTTGTCTCTCTTTTTTATCTTTTATATTTTGTCTTACCTCTTTTCGAAGACAATGGGCTGCCTTTCTGGGTGCCTGATGTCCTCTGTCAGCATTCAGAAGTTGTTTTGTGGAATTTGCTCAGTGTTCAAATGTTCTTTCGATGAATTTCTGGGGGAGAAAGTGGTCTCTCCGTCCTATTCCTCTGCCATCTGAGGACCGCCCTCCCCAATTCCTTACACTTGATAAATAGAGTGAGACTGGTGGAGACATAACTGGGGCTGGGGTTGGTTGCAAAACTTCTCTGATATGGCAGAGTGCCTCCCTGCAGGGGAAGTTAGTCTTGCTTGGTGTTGCCTCTGGAGCAACCCTTTCCTACCGGTGGACTCCAGTTTCTTGGCTGCAAGGCAGGTCCTCCTAAGGCGCACACACAAAGGGGCTTAGGGCCTTTCAGGGTGGCCTTGCCTTACTGGGTACCTGTGTTTCACAAGTGGACAGGAGACAGGGACAATGGTGGCTCTCCTCTCATGGAACAACATCTGCATCTCGGTAACTGAAACACTTGTGGCTTGTTGTTGTGAGTGCAGAGAAGACTGGCTTTGCACTCAAGAGAAACTAGGGCGTGACTCCCAGATCCAGCTTTTACTGCATCAGCCACCTAAGCTCTTTCAGCTTGTTTCCTTGTCTGTGAGAAGGCTGGGGTTCATCCTTACCCCCTGGGTCTGTGGGGAATAAACCCCCACATGCCCGGCTCCCACAAGCTCCACAAGTAGGCTCCAGGTGAGTCATTTACACTGCACCCTGTATTACGGACACGTCAGTGGGGAGGGAGGCATGCCAGAGCCCCTGGGAGTCTACTCCATCCTCTGGCTGGGGTGGGGGTTGCGGTGGGGGTGGTGGAAATGGTGTCGTGTCCAACTATTTAATTGGCTTTACATACCACAGGCACACACTTCATTTCATATTTAGGGGTGCTCTGCTCAGAGGAGTTGTAGTGAGGGAAGTCAGTCATCACAGTTGAATCTGGAGCAGGAAGAGGCAGCAGCGGGGTGGCTCCCTCCACTGGCCATCACAGGAACTGGCAGTTCCCTCCACGGGTTGATGGCACCAGGTGGAGACACCCAAGGAGTTGCAAGAAGGTGCGGTGACATTCCCTAGGAGGGTCCCCATAGAGCTGGCAGCTCATCCTTGCCTCCCTGATGACCACAGGGACTAGTGAATCAAACCCCTGCATAGGGAGGACGTGTTAATGTACTTCCTCTTGTCCTAAGAGGAACTCAACACTGTAGAGTGAGAGAGAGTGAAAATCTCAGCAAAACATAGTGTATGGGTAGGGCGGTTCAAGTCCTGTTCCATGTACTGGGTCACAGACAGCGTAAAGTGACATTTTGAAATGTCCATGCTTCGGCTTATCCCTCCTCATTGTGAAGCAGGTGGTCATCCTGGATCCCTTTATGCTTCCAACACTGTGACCAAATTCAAATGGCCATATTCAAACATAACAACGGGCCCATATAAAGCAAGAGGAGAGCTTTTCTGTCTGTATCCTATTCTTAGCAGGGAAGCCTTTCCCAGACAAACTGTGCCATCAGATTGCATTTCTCATCAGCTCATCGTGCAGCAGGGATTCATAGTGAAATCTCCACCACCTTCCACTTGGTAAAAATATCAAATCTCAGGTACTCCCCAGGAAAAATGGAAATTGCTCTACCGAGCCTGACAGCTGAACCTAAGAAGGAATCAGGCAGATGAGGAGGGAGGAAGGGCATGGTAAGATGGAGGCAGAGGCAGGAGTGAGATTGTAGGGTCGGTGGGTGGGGACGGGTTGATAGGGGGCGGGAGGCGGCTAGGGAGAATGAGTGTGAGGACACCACCCGTGTGATGAACAGAGAGAGGTCTGGGTGGCTGGAAGATCAAGCGGGGCATGGAGCACAAGGAGGGTGTCTGGTGAAGATCGGGCATTTGGGAGCAGACAAGTCCTGCTGCACCTCGTCCAGGAGGCTGGACAGTATCCTAAGAGCAGCAGGCAGCCCATACAGAATTTTGAGCAGGGGTTTCATGCCCAGATTGCACTGAAGAAAGCTTCCCTTCCTCAGGCAGCAGGACAGACCATGTGTTGGAAAGCATCAGGATTGCTGGTGCTTGTCAAGGAGAGAGATGAGGGTGACCTGGCCTAGGGAACTCACTGTGCTGATGGAGAGAAGGAACAGAATCTTACTTAGACTTAGGAGGCAGAGAGGTGAGGCTTGATGACTGAGAGTGTGGTGAGAGAGAGGCAGCAGGCAAGGACGGCTTTAAGCATCTCTGGCCTAAGCAGCTGGGGAGAAGGCTGCCTTGCACTGAGTCAGGGAACAGTAAAGGAGGTGCGGCTGTGCGGGGAGCGGGCGGATGGGTGCAGATTGGACATGTGGAATATTCCTTGCCTGGGGGACTCAAACACGTACTATCAGAGCGACTTGGGGGAGCTGACCTAACTTCTCTGTGCCCGTGATGCCTCATGTGTGATAGGAGGAATGAGGCTAATAATTAAGAAAAAGGCTAATTTCCTGTTTCATTGCCTTAGTCTAGGAGGATATTCTCCTTTTACAAAGAAAGGCTGTCTTACTGTCAGGTATTCCATCAGTAAAATGGGAATGTATCTGTTTATATATAAAATCTTCTTAGTTTTACATATCTGCTTTGTGTATTTTCACCATGTGGTATGTATTGTCAACGTAAAGAAAAATAAACTCAAAGGAACAAGGGTTTCTCATCACATGCATGCAGAATGGGAGTCCATCAGCCTGTCTCTCAGAGAAACAGCCCCCTATGGAACCTCCTGTAGCTCCTCACTCGCTCCACGGGGTGGGTAGAGGCCTGTGGGACCTAGTGTGTCTTTCACTTCTCATCTTTGTGAGGGCATCTCCAATGTCCCAGAATTTGCCTACGACTTGTTGAGTGCAGTCTCCCTGCAGCCCTGTCAGTTGACTAGGGGAGTCTGTAGTCAGGAAGAGAGTGCTGAGCCTGATGTGTGGATCTGGAAACCATCACTGTGTGGTGCTGAGCTGGGAGGTGATGAAGCCACAGATACCTAGATTTGAATCAAGGTCCCACCACTTACTTCTTCTGTGACCTTGGGCAAGTTACTTACACTCTCTGTGACTCAGTTTCCTCATTGAGGAGGATGATGATCCTATTCTGCGATAATGACTCGTTTTTGCTGCCTTCATTTAGATTAGCAAAAAACCAAACCTTTTGAGAACTATACAGTGATGTTCAAGTGTCAATTACTCCCAGAGTAAAAACGGAACCTGTCAACAAAGACATGAAAAGATGCTCAACCTCATTCATCATGAGAGAAATCCAAATCAGAACCACAATTAGGTATCTTGTCACAGCGGTCAGAATGGTCATCATCAGAAAGCTACACACAATAAATGTTGGAGTGGATGTGGAGAAAAGGGAATCCTCCTATACTCTTCGTGACAATGAAAGTTGATACAGCCACTATGGAGAACAACATGGAGATTTCTTTTAAAACTGGGTATAAAACTACCATGTGCTGTGCTGTGCTTAGTTGCTCAGCTGTGTCCGACTCTTTGCAACCCCATGGACTGTAGCCCACCAGGCTACTCTGCCCATGGGGATTCCCCAGGCAAGAATACTGAAGTGGGTTGTCATGCCCTCCTCCAGGGGATCTTCCCAACCCAGGGACTGAAGCTGGTCTCCCGCAGTGCAGGCGGATCCGTTATTGTCTGAGCCACCAGGGAAGCCCATAAATACTGAAGTGGCTAGCCTATCCCTTCTCCAGGGGGTCTTCCCAACCGAGGATTTGAACTGGGTTCTCCCACACTGCACATGGATTCTTTACCTGCTGAGCTGCCAGGGAAGCTATAAAACTGCCATATGACCCAGGAATCACACTATTGGGCATATGCCCTGAGAAAACTATAATTCAGAAAGACACATGCACCCAAATGTTCCTTGCACCAGTATCTACAATATCCATGACATGGAAGAAATGTAGATGTCTGTTAATGAATGGATAAAGATGCTGTGGTACCTGTATACAATGGAATACTAATCAGTTATAAAAGGGAACAAATTTGAGTCATTTCTAGTGAATTGGATGAAGCTAGAGCCTGTTATCGGAGAAGGCAATGTCACCCCTCTCCAGTACTCTTGCCTGGAAAATCCCATGGACGGAGGAGCCTGGTGGGCTACAGTCCATGGGGTTGCTAAGAGTCGGACACAATTGAGCGACTTCACTTTCACTTTTCACTTTCATGCATTGGAGAAAGAAATGGCAACCCACTCTAGTGTTCTTTCCTAGATAATCCCAGGGTCGGGGAAGCCTGGTGGGCTATCGTCTATGGGGTTGCACAGAGTCAGACACGACTGAAGCAACTTAGCAGCAGCAGAGCCTGTTATACAGAGTGAAATAAATCAGAAAGAGAAAAACAAATATCATACATCAACACATATATGTGAAATTTAGAAAAACAGTACTGATGAACCTATTTGCAGGGCAAGATTAGAGTCTCAGACATGGACAAGAGAATTATGGACACAGCAGGCAAGGAGAGGACGGATTGAATTGAGAGAGTAGCGCTGAAATATACAGATTACCATGTGTAAAACAGACAGCTAGCGGCAAGCTTCTGTATAGCACAGGAAGCTCAGTTTGGTGCTCTGTAATGACCTAGAGCAGACAAGGCAATGGCACCCCACTCCAGGACTCTTGCCTGGAGAATCCCATGGACTGGGGAGCCTGGTGGGCTGCCGTCTTTGGGGTCACACAGAGTTGGCCACGACTGAAGTGACTTAGCAGCAGCAGCAGCAGCAATGACCTAGAGGGCTGGGGTTGGGGGGTGGAAGAGAAGTTCAAGAGGGAGGGGATATATGTATATACTTATAACTGATTCACACTTGTCCTACAGCAAAAATTAGGACAACATTTAAAGCAATTATAATCCAATTTTAAAAGGTGAGGGGTGTTCGAACCTCTCTGCCTTTATGCTTATCTACTGGGACCGGCATGAAAGATGCTCATATTTACCGTGCTGACAAAATTCAACTTCACCTGAGCTGTTAAGAAAAGCCACAGTAAAGAAATCTCTGCAGACTGTCATGTCCCCAAAATGATTTAATGCAAAGTACCACCCTTCCCCGTCGGACTTCTGTAAGACTCATCCAAATTATCCAGTGACTCCTGGGTTTACAGACTACAAGGTCAAGTACAGACCTTCCTCCTTGTCATTAAAGGGCAGACACAGACCATCCAACTCCTTGTTTTCTGTCTCATGACTAGGAACGGAGATTAAAAGTCAGTTCTCCTGAAACTAGCTAGTCACAAAGATAATAATTTCCCCTTCTGTCGATGAGATTTTCCCCTAAATGTTTTCCCACCTGCAAAGGTCCCCACTCTCACTTCTCTACTACTGTCTGTGGAATGAAGTACAGTGCAAAACCACCTTGCTGACAGTCTGATCTTCAGGTCTGTGGTGCTCTCCCAATTGCAATCGGTAGAAATACAGTCAGTGTCTTTATTAGTTTTCTTTTACTCTTTCCCAGTGTCTTACTGGTATCAACTGGTAGGAAAAAATCACAAAGAATTAATCTCAAAAATATACAAACAGCTCATGCAGCTCAATAACAAAACGATAAATGACCCAATCAAAAAATGGGCCAAAAAGCTTAATGGATATTTCTCCAAAGAAGACATATAGATACCTAACAAACACATGAAAAGATGCTCTACATCAGTCATTATCAGACAAATGCAAATCAAAACCACAATGAGGTATGATCTCATGCTGGTCAGAATGGCTGCTATCAGAAAGTCTACAAACAATAAATGCTGGAGAGGGTGTGGAGTAAAGGGAAACTTCTTACACTGTTGGTGGGAATGCAAACTAGTACAGCCACTATGGAGAACAGTTTGGAGATTCCTTTAAAAACTGGAAATAAAGCTGCCATATGACCCAGTAATCCCACTGCTGGGCATACACACTGAGGAAACCAGAATTGAAAGAGACACGTGTACGCCAATGTTCATCGCAGCACTGTTTACAATAGCCAGGACATGGAAGCAACCTAGATGTCCACCGGCAGATAAATTAATAAGAAAGCTGTGTTACATGTACACAGTGGAGTATTAATCAGCTATTAAACAGAATGCATTTGAATCAGTTTTAATTAGGTGGATGAAACTGGAGCCTTTTATACAGAGTGAAGTAAGTCAGACAGAAAAACACCAATACAGTATATTAACCTACATACATGGAATTTTAAAAGATGGTAATGACAATCCTATATGTGAGATATGAAAAGACACACAGATATAAAGAACAGGCTTTTGGACTCTGTGGGAGAAGGCGAGGGTGTGATGATCTTAAGGAACAGCACTGAAACACGTATATTACCATATGTGAAATAGATGACCAGTCCAAGTTCCATGCATGAAACAGGGCACTCAAAGCCAGTGAACTGGGACAACCCAGAGGGATGGGATGAGACAGATATAGGAGGGGGTTCGGCGTGAGAGACACATGTACACCCATGGCTGATTCATGTGAATGTATGGCAAAAACCACCACAATAATGTAAAGTAATTAGCCTCCAATTAAAATCAATTTTAAAAATTGTCAAGTAACACCAGCTGCTCCTCACGTAGACAGATGACAACACAAATTACCAGGCAATCAGGGAGAAGCCCCTGACCTCCAAACCCAAGAGCGAACCATCACCAGATGTCATCTGTGAGGGCATCTCCAGTACCCGACAACTCTTCTTGTGACTCCGGATGTGATCGTCCCTCCCAGCCTCCAAGCTGCTGGGAGAGGCCCTCGGGGCACACGGTCCAGAGGGCCGGGCACTACCTTCTCACCTGCGAATCACCCCTGCCCTACTGCCACCGTCCCCGGGGACAACCTACTTTTCTTCAGGCCACTCCGGGCTCCCTCTCAATCCACCACAACCAAGGGAATACGCAGGAAGGTCCTTCTATAAGGAAGGGAAGGGTAAATGTCCCATCTTTGTGATGTAAAAGCCCGGCCCACAGACTCCTCCCCTGAGAAGGGCAGGTAGCCGCTATAGGACCCTGGACGACTCCTCCTCTCGGTGGTCTTTACCCTTCTCTTCCACACACACTGAGGATGGGAGGCCGACCCCCCACTCCAGGCTCCTCGACTGGGCTGAGGATGGGAAGCACTGCATTGGCATTCCGCTAGTGAGAACCTGATCCTGAGAAAGAACGTGTGAGAGCGAGAGATAGAGGGGGGCACAGACATGCAGACGGAGGGAGACATCTATCGCCTAGGACCCACCAGGTGTGCGTTAGTGCCACAGGACCACAATCCTCTTCAGTCGAGTGGGATCCGAGCTCTCTCAGAACTGTTGTTTTCCACAAACACCCCCACCTCTTCAGGATCAGATGGCGGTTGAACAGTCCGTATATGACTTATTTCTCTTTCTCTCAATAGGGATTGACGCTCTTAAGCCGATACTGAATCTTCCTATGGACATTGGTCGATCCGGAATAATTGGGCTCACATCGGTGTTCACCAGGTTCAGAAGTAGGCTCTTTTCTTGGCATCACTTCCCTCCCCACCTCATGCCCCACTTCACAAAATGACACAATATAATGAAGTATTTTCAGGGGAGATGCATTTCCCATATGGAAATCATCTCAGGTGTTTCTTCTCAAGAGTGTGTGAGTTAGGCCCTGATGTGACATAGGAATAAGCACATACTTTTAATAGGCTCCTTGAGTCCTGCCTTGGTGTGCAATGCTTTTGAAAATTTTTATCTCCTCAATCACCCAGCAGCAGTATATAGTAATTTTAAAAGGAAGCTATCTTTCGGTGTCTGGATTCCTGGAATGCAGCTGATCCTGGATAGTAGACCTGTGCTGTGGTCAGAAATTTGGATATATGATTAGTTAGGGATTTCCATTTATATTTCAATTGTTCATTAGTCCCTAAGTTGTGTCCCATTCTTTTTATTATTATTATTATTTACTTTACAATATTGTGTTGGTTTTGCCATACATCAACATGAATCCACCACGGGTGTATGTGTGTTCCCAATCCTGAACCCCACCCCCCCACCTCCCCATGGACTGGACCCACCAGGTTTTTCTGTCCATGGGATTTCCCAGGCCAGAATACTGCAGTGGGTTGCCGTTTCCTTTTCCAGGGGATCTTCATGACCCAGGGATCAAACCCCGGTCTCCTGCGTTAGCAGGTGGATTCTCTACCACTGAGCCACCAGGGAAGCCCTTGTTTTTCCGATACCATTGCCTTATATTTGACATACCTCTACTGGCTGGATCACATATGTCTGTGCCTGTGTGTTAGGCTTGCCGCATATGTTTCTTTTGTCCGCAACAGTACAGTGAAGTGGCTTGGCTTGCTTAAGTCTCTCAGGGTACCAGCAATAGAGAAAATGTATAAAGAGAAAGGGTTTCCTTAACTTAAGGAACAGAGTTTCCACAGCTCCCTGTGAAAGGGGTTTAGTCTCCTCACTAGAACCTATTAATATTCAATGAAATGTTTCGTGGCTGCTCATTATAGGAAAGCAATGGTTCTACTGTTTTTACTTGAATATTGGCTACAATTAAAGTTATGCTTGAGATTGTGTGAAATAGATAAGTAAAGCTACAGATCCCAGTGATCCATTTTCTTTACCCCGCATATGGGTGCAGTACAAGCTCAGTGTAAACCATCACTTTGGGTGAGTACCATGTGCACTGAAGGAAATATTTTTTATAAAGTAGACTGATGTGCTAACAAGAGATCTATACTTTGTTCAGCAGATTATTTATCTAATAAACAAGGACTTAGAGCCAAGGGAATCTATAAGGTGGTGATTGTGAATGAAAATAGGTGACAACATTGAGAGAGACAGAGAATGGTGTAATGAATAGTGCAGAAACCTTCACTCAGAATGGCATCTGTCAAAAAATCTACAAACAATAAATGCTGGAGAGGGTGCAGAGAAAAAGGAACCCTCTTACACTGTTGGTGGGAATGCAAACTAGTACAGCCACTATGGGGAACAGTGTGGAGATTCCTTTAAAAACTGGAAATAGAACTGCCATATGACCCAGCAATCCAACTGCTGGGCAGACACACCAGGGAAACCAGAATTGAAAGAGACACATGTATCCCAGTGTTCATCGCAGCACTGTTTACCATAGCCAGGACATGGAATCAACCTAGATGTCCATCAGCAGACGAATGGATAAGAAAGCTCTGGTACATATACACAATGGAGTATTACTCAGCCATTAAAAAGAATGCATTTGAATCAGTTCTAATGAGGTGGATGAAATTAGAGCCTATATGGCAGAAAGTGAAGAGGAACTAAAAATCCTCCTGATGAAAGTGAAAGAGGAGAGCAAAAAAGTTGACATAAAGCTCAAGATTCAGAAAATGAAGATCATGGCATCCGGTCCTATCACTTCATGGGAAATAGATGGGGAAACAGTGGAAACAGTGTCAGACTTTATTTTGGGGCACTCCAAAATCACTGCAGATGGTGACTGCAGCCATGAAATTAAAAGACGCTTACTCCTTGGAAGAAAAGTTATGACCAACCTAGATAGCATATTCAAAAGCAGAGCCATTACTTTGCCAACAAAGTTCCGTTTAGTCAAGGCTATGGTTTTTCCAGTGGTCATGTATGGATGTGAGAGTTGGACTGTGAAGAAGGCTGAGCACCGAAGAATTGATGCTTTTGAACTGTGGTGTTGGAGAAGACTCTTGAGAGTCCCTTGGACTGCAAGGAGATCCAACCAGTTCATTCTGAAGGAGATCAGCCCTGGGATTTCTTTAGAAGGAATGATGCTAAAGCTGAAACTCCAGTACTTTGGCCACCTCATGCGAAGAGTTGACTCACTGGAAAAGACTCTGATGCTGGGAGGGATTGGGGGCAGGAGGAGAAGGGGACGACAGAGGATGAGATGGCTGGATGGCATCACTGACTCGATGGACATGAGTCTGAGTGAACTCTGGGAGTTGGTGCTGGACAGGGAAGCCTGGCATGCTGCGATTCATGGGGTCGCAAAGAGTCGGACACGACTGAGTGACTGAACTGAACTGGACAGATACAGAGTGAAGTAAATCAGAAAGAAAAACACCAATACAGTATATTAATGCATATATATGGAATTTAGAGACATGGTAACGACGATTCTATATGTGAGACAGCAAAAGAGGCACATATGTAACAAACAGAGTTTTGGACTTGGTGGGAGAAGGGGAGGGTGGGATGATTTGAGAGGATAACATTGAAACATGTATATTATCATATGGGAAATAGATCGCCAGTCCAGGTTCGATGCATGGGACAGGGTGCTCAGGGCTGGTGCACTGGGATGACCCTGAGGGACGGGATTGGGAGGGAGGTGGGAGAGGGGCTCACGAGGGGGAACACCTATACACCCATGGCTGATCCATGTGAATGTATGGCAAAAACCACCACAATATTGTAAAGTAATTAGCCTCCAATTAAAATAAATAGATTAATTAAAAAACAACAACAACAACAAGGCTTTCTCCCCATCCCCACTGATCCCCTCCAGTGCCTCTGCAGGTGTAGGAAAACCTTTTCTCCCATGGCTGACCTTCAGGAACAGTAACCCCAACTAGCCTCCACAACTGCCCCCTCGCTCCCCACCCCCACATCATACAGGGTTGCTCTGGTGTTCCTCTGGTCCGCCTGAGTTTCAAGGCTCCCTGCCAGCATCCAGTAGGTGCCCTAGATGTCTCACTTTCTTGATAGTATCGTTTAAAGGATAAACGTTTTAATTTTGATGATTCCAAACTGCCTATTTTTGTTTCCTTTGGTGCTTGCGCTTTTTGTATCATATCTAGGAAATCGTTGCCTAATCCAAGATTAACATTTACGTCTCTGTTTTCTTCTGAGTGCTTTATAGTTTTAGCTCTTATATTTAGGTGTTTTATCAACTTTTAGGTAATTGTTATATACAGTGTGAGGTATAGGTCGAAACTGATTCTTTTGCATGTGAACATCCAGTTATCCCAAAACCATTTGTTGAATCATTATTCTTTGTCATTGAATGGCCTCTACACCCCTCACAATAATCCACTGACCATAGAGATATGGGCTTGTTTCTTGACTCTCCATTCTATTCTGTTATCTGTTTTTATACAATCCTTATGTCAGTACCATAATGTCTTGATTATTGTAGCTTTGAAGTGGGTTTTGAAATTGGGAAGCGTAAGTACTTGTTCTTTCTTCACACTGTTTTCGCCATCCCAGGACCCTTTTAATTCTTACAATTCTAGGATCAGTTTGTTGATTTCTGGGGGAACAGAGCAGTTTGAATTTTGATAGGCCTCTATTAGGGGAGTACTGCCATCTTAACACAATAGTAAGTCTTCCAACCCTTAAATGTGATCTCCTGAATCCATAAAAATCTGAGCAAGCTTCAGGAGTTGGTGCTGGACAGGGAAGCCTGGCGGGCTACAGTCCATGTGATCGCAAAGAGCCGGACACAACTGAGAGACTGAACTGAGGTGAAATCTCCACTTATCTAGACGGTCTTTAATTTCACTCAGCAACGTTTTGTAGTTTGTATTGTACAAGTCTTGAAGGTATGTATAGAGATCTAGTTGCTCTTTGTATATGACCTTGTATTCTGTAAACCTGTCGAGCCCCTGTATTAGGTCTAATAGTCTCTGTGGGGAGAGGGTGGTTCTTTAGGATTTTCCATACACACGGTTATATCATGGATCGACAAGATGGCGGAGGAGTAGGTGGATGCGGAATACATCTCTCTCCACAGACACATCAGGAATATACCCTCAGACACAGAAGTGCATGCAGAACACCAGCTGAGTGCGGACAGGAGTACCTGACCAGTGGGAAAGAATACATAGACCCATGCAAAACTCGGTAGGATGCAGGAAACAGGGGGGAAAACAGGAGTGTTAGTAGGGCTGGACCTGCCCTCGGCAGGTGGGGGAACTGAAGCAGGGGTCCGATCCCCACAGCGGGGCAATTATCTGAGTCAGAGGAGAAACATTTAAGGCTGAGAGTGAAACAGTTCATCTGTGGCAGCCTAAATGGAATGAGAGTCAGACATCCTTGCTGCAGCCATACATACCCTAGATGGCACAGTGGCTGGGAGCTGGAGTTTAGGGATTGTGGAGCAATCCCAGGGTGAGGGCTGCTGTTGTCTGCAGAGAGATGGAGGGGATGTGAGGGAGGAGACTGTGGTGGGAAATGCCTGTGGAGGAAATCCCGGCAGCCATGGAAGTAAGGTGATACTGCTGAGTCATGCATAGGGGGTGGAGCCATCACCATATTCTCTCGACCCCCACATGCTAGCATTGGCAGCTGAACAATAGAGAGGCTGGCCCATCAAATGCCTGATGCACTGAACTACAGAGTAGGACCCCACCCAGGGTGCCCCTTTAAGTGCCTGATGCGTTAACAACAGAGAAGGACCCCAGGTAAGGAAGCCCTCTAAGTGCCTGAATAGGCGGAGCTATGGAGAAAGACTGGCCAAAAAGGCCTTCTGATTTCCAGGTACAAGAGGCTTGAAGAAAAGACTCTGATAGGGCCATATCTCCTGCAGCAGAGGCAGTCCGTGTCCCTGCACACTTGGCACCGCCAGGGTCCCCGCAAGCCAAGCTGCTGTGCAACGTTCATGCTCAACTCCCACTAGGGCAGAGCTGCCACAGGCAAAGAAAAATCTCTTATGTCTAAGCAGGCAGGGTCATTTCGGTAATGTCTGACTCTCTTCGACTCTGTGGACTGTGGCTTGCCAGGCTTCTCTGTCAGGGAGAGGGGTTCTCCAGGCAAGAATACTGGAGCGTATTGGCCAATACTGGTTGCCAGAAGGAAATGGCAACCCACTCCAGTACTCTTGCCTGGAAAATCCCATGGATGGAGGAGCCTGATAGGCTATAGCCCATGGAGTTGCAAAGACTCGGACACGACCGAGTGACTTCACTTCACTTCACTCTAGAGCACTATAATTCCTGCTGCCCTAGCTGCCAACTCCCCTGAGTACCTGGTGTTACCAGAACCCCTGCGACTCAAGCAGCTGCACCACCTCCACAC
This sequence comes from Capra hircus, assembly GCF_001704415.2. Lineage (NCBI taxonomy): Eukaryota > Metazoa > Chordata > Mammalia > Artiodactyla > Bovidae > Capra > Capra hircus. Next base: position 20,488,587 of record NW_017189516.1, read on the forward strand.
CTGGCCCTCACAGGAGCAAACCCAAGTCCTCCACAGCAGCCTCAGGGGCAAACCCCAGTGGACAACCCATATCCAGAGGTGGAAATAAAACCGCAATTGAAATCCAGGGGCAGTGTGACTAAGGAAGAAGACCCAAAACCCTCCCACCAGCTATACAAGCTGCAGATTAAATCCACACGGTTAACTAGGCAGACTCTGTGTCTGTGGAATACATACAAGGTTATTGAGAGCTCCCAGAAAAGATTACGTCATCTGCAAATAGAATAGTTTTCCTTCTTTTCCAATGTAGATTCATTTTATTTCCTTCCCTTGCTTAACTACCCTGTCGGGAACCTCCAGGACAATGTGGAATAGAAGTGGTAAGAGAGGATATCCTTCTATTGTTCCTGATTTTCAGGGGAAGTACTTCTGCCTTTTATCATTAAGTACGATGATAGCTGTGGGTTTTTCATAGATGTTTTATATCAGATTGAAAATGTTGCCTTCTACTTCTAGTTTGAGTCTTTGTATCTTCAACAGATGCTGAATTTTGTCCAACGCTTTTTAGGTAGCTACTGAGATGATGATGTGGTTTTTCTCCCTTATTCTACCGATGTGGTGTATTAAATTAATTGATTCTTAACATTAAATCAACAAGGACAAAGATTTTGTAAGGATTTTTCACTTTCATAGATGCTGCCAAAATGCTGTCCATCAGTAAAGCTGCTGTCCATCAGTAAAGCAGAAGTAAAGCTTGTTTGCTACCCCGTCACATCATTCTTGGAGCAGACACCCTGCTGCAGTGAACAGGATGCTTAGACCTTTGCTCATCATGAAGTTCCCCAGTTGTGTAGGAGGGAGGCTGAGCATGGCTAGACATGCAAATAGTCGGGTCCCAGCCAGGACCAACAAGCCTGAGTGAAAAATGGCTCCCCATGGGGTCTCACCTCCTGGGGGTGTTGGAGGGTGAGGTGTGAGACTGGAACACTCCATTGTGCCTGCACAGATGGGAAGCACAACCACAGGAAGTAGAAGGCACTACAGGGGAGAGGGTTCCATTTGGTAACAATGCAAGTACTGCATATGGAAGGACAAACCGTCCACCACTGCCCAGGGTGGCCAACTGCAGCCTTTGACACAGATGGGGAGGATGCTACCCTGGCGACCCAGGCCTCAAACCTGGACCGAGGGGAGTCCCCTTTCTCAGAAGTCCAGGAGGATGCTCCAGCCCCATTTTGGCCATGCCCACCCACTGCAGATTTGAATACACAAGCAGCAGTGATTGGTTGTGGGGCTTGGGAGGCAAGGAATCCTAGACCACTCTGGGGAGCCCACGTGGAAAGCACAAGCTCAGGCTCTCACGGGGTACAGGGACAGAGACCCCAGATCAGACCAGGGCTCACACAGTTAGGTGCTGAGGTTGATGGGCAAGAGTTCACAGTGGGGGTCTTGGTCCTGAGCACTGGAGGACCAGTGGAATCCAGTCTCCAGGAGTGTTCGCTGCCCAGTAAACAGGCTGGAGACGCTTCCCCAGTCAGTGGCTGCTTTAGTGAGGTCACTCAAGGAGTCAGCTGGCATCCGTGGGCGCATCTCTGAGTTCTAGGCAATCAATCGTCTGAGTTGCAGTGTCCTATGCACTTCTAAGGTGCCATCTCACTTGAAGAAAACCCTGTCATCCCTGCAGGACCTTGAGTCCAGCTCTTTCTCTCAGAGACCCCCTCCCTTTCCCCCCAGGCCTGAGGGAAGTGCCTTGGACGCCTGGTCTGGGTCTGGATTTTCTCTGGATCCTGGAGAGATTTTCAGTTCAGCCCTCACCAGGACTTTAAGACAGACACCTGTGTGTGGGCAGGAGAGAGGTGTCCTGCAGAATGCATGGAGCAGGCAAGGTCCTCAGGGGATCGTCTGATGCAGTGCAGGTGCTGGGTGAGAGGCCACAAATGGGGTGAGGATGTAACTGAGGCCCTGTGAGCAGGGCTAGGAGAGGGGGCTAAAGCGGCTCCTGGAGTGGGAAAGAGGCCTGGTGGAAGGTGAGGGGAGAGGGTGGGGATTTGGGGATAGAAAGGATTTGTGGCAGCTGTCACCAGGAGAGGGACTCTGGAAAATGACAGATGATTAGAGGGATGTAAAGGAGCTGTCGTAAGCACAGTGAGGGGAAGACCTCTCCTATCTCCATAATTCAGTAGCCTACAGTGCGCGCTGAGACATGACAGAGAGGACCAGGTCCCCAGGACTCATTCTGTGAATCTGGGATTCACTCTGTATCTCCCATGGGGCAGGATACAAAGTCGCCACGACCAGAGGTGACCAGGGTGGGTTAAGTCCATTCTGAGGACCCAGACATGGGAAATCAATTTCAGAACCCCTCAGCTCTCAGGCAATCCCCACCTCTAGGATAAATATGCCTACCTCAGGATGAAATGCTGATGAATGCAGACTGCAGGGACTGCAGGACTGGAGGCCTCTCTCTCCCTTGGGGTTGACTGAACAGAGACTCAGTGCAAATGCCAACACAGCAGCCCTGAGGGAAAGATGTGAGGCTCTGTGTCCCAGGGTGCAGGCTGTAGGGTCTGGGAGAGGGGGGTGAAGTCTCTGAGCTAAAGGAGACCTGTTAGCTAGAGTAGTGTCTACTTAAAGAAAAGCATACAAAATCAAAACCACAATGAGGTACCATTTCACGCCAGTCAGAATGGCTGCAATCCAAAAGTCTACAAGCAATAAATGCTGGAGAGGGTGTGGAGAAAAGGGAACCCTCTTCCACTGTTGGTGGGAATGCGAACTAGTACAGCCACTATGGAGAACAGTGTGGAGATTCCTTAAAAAACTGGAAATAGAACTGCCATATGACCCAGCAATCCCACTGCTGGGCATACACACCAGGGAAACGAGAATTGAAAGAGAAACATGTACCCCAATGTTCATCACAGCACTGTTTATAATAGCCAGGACATGGAAGTGACCTAGATGTCCATCAGCAGACGAATGATTAAGAAAGCTGTGGTACATATACACAATGGGGTAATCCTCAGCCATTAAAAAGAAATAATGGAGTATTACTCAGCCATTAAAAAGAATACATTTGAATCAGTTCTAATGAGGTGGATGAAACTGGAGCCGATTACACAGAGTGAAGTAAGCCAGAAAGAAAAACACCAATACAGCATACTAACGCATATATATGAAATTCAGAAAGATGGTAACGATAACCCTGTATACGAGACAGCAAAAGAGACACAGATGTATAGAACAGTCTTTTGGACTCTGTGGGAGAGGGCGAGGGTGGGATGATTTGGGAGAATGGCACTGAAACATGTATAATATCATATGTGAAACAAATCACCAGTCCAGGTTCGATGCATGATACAGGATGCTCGGGGCTGGTGCACTGGGATGACCCAGAGGGATGGGATGGGGAGGGAGGTGGGAGGAGGGTTCAGGATGGGGAACACGTGTACACCTGTGGCGGATTCATGTTGATGCATGGCAAAACCAATACAATATTGTAAAGCAGAAAAATAAATAAATAAAATAAGTTCTTGCAAAAGAAAAAAAATATGAAAGAACTCCATACTCATTAAAGAAAAATTGAAAAGTAGAGAAAAGCAGAAAACAACAAAACAGTTTTCAGAGTTTCACTATGTAAACAATGTCTGTAACATTTTGGGTATGAATTACTCTCTTATTTATGAGGAAACTGCTTGGAGGCGGTAGCAGAGAAGACAGTATGATTTTTTCCTAGGAAGTACATGCAGTCAAGCATGCGTATTGGTAAAAGATTACTGTGAAACACAGAGATCAGATGTCACAAGTTCATTATTTTCATGGTTTTCTGTGTGTGGAAGATGCAAGACTCTAGGGTCACTGAACCTTTTCCTGAGGTATCTGCAAATAAATAAAGGCCAACTTGTCCAAAGCACAGTGTGACTCATACTGGTTTTCAACCTAAATTCCTTCAGAATGCACTTTAGGCCAGCAACCACAGTGGTTACAACTTAACAACTGTAGAACTGGCTGTGAGTGATGCTGTTTGTCTTCAGGATATGAATTTACCTGAGGCCAGATGGTCAACCTGGATTTAGAAAAGGCAGAGGAACCAGAGATCAACTTGCCAACATCCTTTGGATCACAAAATAAAAATGAAAAGAGTTCCAGAAAAACATCTCTTTCTGCTTTATTGACTATGCCAAAGCCTTTGACTGCGTGGACCACAACAAACTCTAGAAAATTCTGAAAGAGATGGGAATACCAGATCACCTGACCTGCGTCTTGAAAAATCTGTATGCATGTCAGGAAGCAACAGCCAGAACTGTACATGGAACAACAGACTGGTTCCAAATAGGAAAAGGGGTAATTCACGGCTGTATATTGTCACTCTCCTTGTTTAATTTCTATGCAGAGTACATCATGAGAAATGCTAGGCTGGAAGAAGCACAAGCTGGAATCAAGACTGCTGGGAGAAATATCAATAACCTCATATACGCAGATGACACCATCCTTACGGCAGAAAGTGAAGAAGAACTAGAGTCCCTTGAAGAAAGTGAAAGAGGAGAGTGAAAAAGTTGGCTGAAAATTCAACAATCAGAAAACTAAGATCGTGGTATCTGGTCCTATCACTTCATGGCAAATAGATGGGGAAACAGTAGAAACAGTGACAGACTTTATTTTGCGGGGCTCCAAAATCACTGCAGATGGTGATTGCAGGCATTAAATTAAGAGACGCTTGCTCCTTGGAAGAAACATTAGGAGCAATCTAGACAGCATGTTAAAAAGCAGAGACATTACTTTGCCAACAAAGGTCCATCTAGTCAAGGCTATGGTTTTCCCAGTAGTCATGTATGGATGTGAGAGTTGGATTATAAAGAAAGCTGAGCACTGAAGAATTCATGCTTTTGAACTGTGGTGTTGGAGAAGACTCTTGAGAGTCCCTTGGACTGCAAGGAGATCCAACCAGTCCATCCTAAAAGAAATCAGTCCTGAATATTCATTGGAAGGACAGATGCTGAAACTGAAACTCCAATACTTTGGCCAGTGATGCGAAGAACTGACTCATTTGAAAAGACCCTGATGCTGGGAAAGATCGAAGACAGGAGAAGGGGATGACAGAGGATGAGATGGTTGGATGGCATCACTGACTCAATGGACATGAGTTTGAGTAAACTCCGAGAGTTGGCGATGGACAGGGAGGTCTGGCATGCTACAGTCCACAAGCTGCAGCCTGTGATATATTTGAGCTGTCTGGGGTTTCTGTCCAGGATGCGTGCTCTCTGAACTGTTCATGGATCTATGTCCCAGGAATGAAGTCTCTGAACTATTTGGGAGGGTTTTGTCCAGCGGGTTGGGTCTCTGAGCTGTTCATGGATTTGCATAAGAGAGTAGTCTTAAGAGGAAGGCTGCATGGACCCCACTCTCATGGGTCTTAGAAGTAGACCTGTGATATCACAATTCCTATGATTTCTGCCATGCCTCTCTACAGAGATAAAAGCTTGTGGCCCCATCCTCAGGGAGGGCAAGTCATGTGCAGTACACAGGAGCACGCAGTAACAAATCTGATAAGAACAATACTTCCTGACATGACTACCACCCTTGATAGGGGCCCTGAGAAAAAACTGTGTCCACACACTCACTCAGACTATCTGCGCAACCCACAACAAAGAGGCCACCATTTGCAGATGGGAGCCCAAGGCCCAGTGCAGATGGAAGGTCATGGCTCATGAGGACAGGAGGAACTGGATGCAGGCTTTAGCTCCTTAGAGGAGGTAGGGAAGACTCAGCAGAAGCCTGGCCAGGGATTGGGGAGGGGGGCATTGTTACAGGGCCCCAAGGACCCCATGACTGTCTCACTGTCAGCATATGTCTCTGTGTCTCCCCATCACACACCCAGCTTCTTACCTGATGTATGGAATGTAATCTGCACATTCCCTGGGGACGTGGGGGTGGAAAATACAGAGGTGAGGCTCCAAGCAGGTGGGGAGAAACCTCACATTCACCAATTTGCATGAGGCTCCACCACAAATGCAGAGATCCATGCCTCTCTTTTCCCCATTAAAGCATTCATTGGCACTGAGGTCAGCAGGAGGGCAGTCAGGGCTAGACAGGTTGTGAGGGACCCTGTGTACAGCGTGAGCCTCCCCATGACTGGAACATCTCCATGTCTTGATCAGGGCAGAAGACCCTGATGTGTGCCAAGGGAGCATGATTAAGACCCAGGCCATGGGCAACTGAGTCATTTCCTAGAGACAGTTCCTGGTGGGGGGCGGGGGGCAGGCTGGTGTGGGGAAGCAGCTTCTTTTCTCCTGTAGAGATAGGTACATCATCCAGTAGCAGGGCTGGGGGCCCATAGGTGGGTGCTAATTGGGGATCCTTTACTTCCAGAAATAGTCTCTCTGTTCCTGTCCAATGTTCTATCTCTGTCTTTCTCCGTGCCATCTCTGTGCCTGTTACATCCTCCCTCTTTGCCTTTACGAGACTGACTGTGACCTCACTCATACCGTGAGGGTCCTTCCTCTGTCTCTCCTGAGGGTATCATCAATTGACACGGATGTTCACTGGGAGCAATAGGGGGGATTCCCCTTGAGTGTAACGGATTCCAGGAAAGGCATGTTCAACTGCAGAGGGTCTGTGGTTTTCCTGGGATGAATCAAGAGCTCCTCAACAATCATTGTGTGATCTGGGCCTCTGAAAGGACCCTGGGGGCTTCTCTGGTAAGAACCCTCCTGTTGCTCAAGTCAAAGTCCCTGCTATGGCCAGAAGGCCCTAGGGAACCCACCCCTCATCCCTGCTCTCATCGGATCTCCTGGCTCTCCCTCCATCATGCTGTGACAGTCACACAGCCCTCCTCACTCTTTTCATAAACACTACACCAGGTTCCACTCCCCAGGTTTTCCACTGGCCTTATTCTATCTGGGATACTTTTCTCCCAGATAGGCATCTCCTCCAGGCTTTTGCTCAAATGTCACAATCTTAGAAGGAACTTCCCTGGCCACTCTTTCTAGATATCAACCCCTCTGTCTATTTCACTATCCCAGTTTAATGTTAATCACAGCAGTTATGAACACCTGATAAATTACTTATCTTTGGGGGCTGTATGACCCCAACACAATGTAAGTTCCATGAAGCCAAAGTTGATTTTCTCTTTCCTAACACAAGTTTTCATTCCAATCCCAAAGAAAGGCAATGCCAAAGAATGCTCAAACTACCACACAATTGCACTCATCTCACACGCTAGTAAAGTAATGCTCAAAATTCTCCAAGCCAGGCTTCAGCAGTACGTGAACTGAACTTCCAGATGTTCAAGCTGGGTTTAGAAAAGGCAGAGGAACCAGAGATCAAATTGCTGGATCATGGAAAAAGCAAGAGAGTTCCAGAAAAACATCTGTTTCTGCTTTATTGACTATGCCAAAGCCTTTGACTGTGTGGATCACAATAAACTGTGGAAAATTCTGAAAGAGATGGAAATACCAGACTGCCTGACCTGCCTCTTGAGATACCTATATACAGGTCAGGAAGCAACAGTTAGAACTGGTCATGGAACAACAGACTGTTTCCAAATAGGGAAAGGAGTACATCAGGCTGTATATTGTCACCCTGCTTATTTATCTCATATGCAGAATACATCACTGGAAACGCTGGGCTGGAAGAAGCACAAGCTGGAATCAAGATTTCCAGGAGAAATATCAATAATCTCAGATATGCAGATGACACCACCCTTATGGCAGAAAGTGAAGAGGAACTAAAAAGCCAACTGATAAAAGTGAAAGAGGAGAGTGAGAAAGTTGGCTTAAAGCTCAACATTCAGAAAACGAAGATCATGGCATCTGGTCCCGTCACTTTATGGGAAATAGATGGGGAAACAGTGGAAACAGTGTCAGACTTTATTTTGGGGGGGGGTTCCAAAATCACTGCAGATGGTGATTGCGGCCATGAAATTAAAAGATGCTTACTCCTCGAAAGGAAAGATATGACCAACCTAGACGGTATATTCAAAAGCAGAGACATTACTTTGCCACCAAGGTCCGTCTAGTCAAGGTTATGGTTTTTCAAGTACTCATGTATGGATGTGAGAGTTGGACTGTGAAGAAAGTTGAGCGCCGAAGAATTGATGCTTTTGAACTGTGGTGTTGGAGAAGACTCTTGAGAGTCCCTTGGACTGCAAGGAGATCCAACCAGTGATTCTGAAGATCAGTCCTGGGTGTTCTTTGGAAGGAATGATGCTAAAACTGAAACTCCAGTACTTTGGCCACCTCATGTGAAGAGTTGACTCATTGGAAAAGACTCGGATGCTGGGAGGGATTGGGAGCAGGAGGAGAAGGGGACGACAGAGGATGAAATGGCTCGATGGCATCACCGACTCGATGGAGGTGAGTTTGAGTGAACTACAGGAGTTGGTGATACACAGGGAGCCCTGGCGTGCTGCAATTCATGGGGTCGCAAAAAGTCACTCACGACTGAGAGACTGAACTGAACTGAACACACATAGCTGTGCTTGACAGAAACTGTGGAGAGGATGAATGAATGTCGGAATGAATAAGCAAATTCAAACTTGTTGAGAGAGGCATAACTAAACAGGCTGAAGACTCTGCTGGAGATCATATTCAGGGGTGACAAGATGGTGAGAAAGCCATGGTCTTTATCTCACCTACGAGATGTCCTTGGGTCCCCTAGGCGGTGACCCCTTTCCTAACAGAATGGAAAGTCCTGTTTTCCTTCTCACATATTACTTGCAATCAACGACAGAGGCCTTCCCCACTCCAGACCTTCAGATCCCAGGCCGAAGCTTTCTCTCCCCTGCCTGCTGGGGCACTGTGGCTGGCTTTCCCCACTGAGACCTAATATTTTGTATTACACAGGAAAGCACAAACAAGCACAAAGCCCAGCACAGAGAAAATGCTTTCAATGTTTCCTGTTACGACAGTGGCCACTACAGAGAAGTAATCTTCAGTTTACGAAGACATTTTTCTGAGTCCAAGATTGCAGCAATCGGTGGGGTTTTCATCCGAACTTTGCCTTTCCACCCTTGGAGGATCATCCTCTAATTGTCCAAGGGTATCTACATCGGCTGTTCCCCAGTCTCACCTCCAAGGGGCGCGCGAGGTGAAACAGGTCTGTCCTGGGATGTACCACTGAGGAGTAGCGGTAGGACCACCCACTCTGGAAGGTACCATTCGAGGGGGCGTATGACAACAAAGAGACTACCTTTACACCGCGTCAGGCATCGACCAGAGTTCCTAGCGGTGGCACTCAAGGCACCACTGGGTCCATCCCCATTCGCTCCATTCCGTCTTCTCGCTGCATTTGAGTCCGAGTGGACACCGGTATTAAGCTGCAAGTGTCCTCGTCTCGTTTCCAATTCCACCCCTTCGTTTCTACATGGTTACATCCAAGCGGGGACGGCTACGGAGCGAGATGGGCTGCCAGTTTGGCGTAAGGCGTCACGGAAGCGTTCTGGGCATTGATTGGTCACCGCGTGATCGCCGGAATTAGCTCTTCCGGGGCGCGAGTAGGGGTCGGAAGTCCCGCGACTTCCGCCCTGCTGCGTCTCCTGCCCAGTTCCAATTGGCTGGCTGGCTGTTACAGGCCCTGGGATGGCAGAGCTGGAACTGAGGGCGACAGGCGTGTTGCCCTGCGCGGCTTCTTAGAGCATATACTTTTTCTGCGAGTTTTATTGCTTTTCCCGAAGGGGTCGAATAGCTGTCCTAGTTAGTGGCGAGGTTTGGCGCAGTCGCTGGCTGTGCCTGGTGACGGCGTTTCACTCTTGTTCAGCTCTCGCTCAGTCTGGATCGTGTGGCAGCGCATGGTTATTCGCACAAATGCATGCAGTTCATGTCCAGGGAGAGGTCTCTGAGTTTGCTGTCTCTCCCTGGAGAGTAACCTGTGTCAGGGAACCTGGGCTTGTTTATCGCTTGAGTATCGCTTCTGTGGCAACACAGTTGCTGTTTGGGTACGTTTGATCTCCTTGAGCCTTTGGGCGGAGTTGTGCGTGGTGGGATATTGATCTGAGTGGATTTTGTGAGGCATAGTACAGAGCCCCTAGGATGCGTGTGCCTGTATTCCAGGGTGTGCATTTTTCGAGCTTTCTGGCATTTCAGTCCCTGGGTGTGAGATCTCTGTGTAGGCGTGTGCACCTGAAGTGAGAGCTCGAGTTTCTGATTCTGGGCCCTAAGTTGTAATGTCTCTGAGCAGCTTTAGGGATGTGTTGGTCTAAGGGTGTAAACTATCAACTGCTTGGGTATCTGTGCACAGGGTGCAGGTTTTCCATTTGTCTGGGGACTTTATCTAAAGGTTATATGATACTCTTGAGTTGTTTAAAGTTCTGTCTTTCCCTTTAGGGGTGTTTGTATTAGTTTGTTAAGTGTCGAGTGGTTTGGGAGTCAGTCTCCATGATGTCAAGTATCTGTGCAGCTCTCATTTGTTTTTGTCTGGAAGACTTTGGTCTGTTTGGAGGGCCTTTGTCACAGTGTGTATGGTTACCGTCTCAGTTCTGTTTGAGGGTCTGAGACGAGTTGTGCTCTGTCTGTGCAGAGATTCAGTGAGCTCTTTTTGGTGTCTCTGGGTATCTATCTGAGCTGCTTGGAGTCTTTGTGTCAGAAATAAAACCTCTTATGTTCTTGGCTGTGAGGTCTCTGTCTGGGAACTGAGGGTTTGGAAGCTGGCAGACATGATTCCGAGGCCTGGAACCTGACATGCTGACTGTGTGTTGCTGAGCATATAAGTTGTCTCCTGGAATCTCAGTATGTATCATAATTAATACAGTGGGGCCAGTGTGTGTCTTGCAGGGTACCTGTGCGTGTTAGCGATGTGTGCAAAGGGCCTGGCTTCAGACTATCCTTCAGCAAATGTTTTCTGAGCACCTGCCATATACATGAACACGATTGGAGGAGTTTGTGACAGGACAGAACTGACCAAGTCTCCTTTCATAGACTTAAGTGAAGTGAAGTCGCTCAGTCATGTCCGACTTTTTGCAACCCCATGGACTGTAGCCTACCATGCTCCTCTGTCCGTGGGATTTTCCAGGCAATAATACTGGAGTGGATTGCCATTCCTTTCTCCAGCAGATCTTCCCGACCCAGGGAAGGAACCCGGGTCTCCCGCATTGTAGACAGATGCTTTACCGTCTGAGCCACCAGGGAAGTTCTTTCATAGACTTGGTGGTCAGTAAGGGTGGCAGGCACTATGAAGAAAGATAATGCTAGATCAGGGGAAAGGGTATATGTAGGTATGATGTTATTATTTTAGTCAAGGTAATGAGGGAAAGTCTCCCTGAAAGATGACAAGTAAGCAGAGATCTGGAGGAAGTGAGGGAGCAGGCCGTGGGGTTATCTAAGGGAAGAGCACTCCAGGCAGAAGGAACAACGGATGCAACTGTCCTGGCATGGAAACCTACTTGGCGTGCTCCTGAATGTCAAGGAGTCCTGTGATGCACTGGGTTTGGCATGTAGCACCCGTTGAAAGGGGTCTGGTTGCTACTGTCTGTTTCTCCCACAATTTGTGATCATCCGCATTTCACAGATGAAGGACTGAAGGCTCCAACATGTGCCCTGCACCTTCTCTCCTACCTATCCCTGAAATTAGGAGTGAAGCCTCTGATCCGTCATGAGAGAGAGAGAGAGTTTGAGTGTCCCAGCTGCAGGCAAGTCACTCTGAATGTCAGCCAAGCAGCAGAGATCAGTTATAATGTGGGAATCATGCCCCATAACATTGGCACTCTTGATGGAGGGGAGGACTTAAGAAAAAGGAACTGGGGCAAAGGACAGAGGCAGGAAGGGAAGTTGGAGGACAACAAGGGGAAAAAAAAAAAACCGACTGGCTTCATCATATTGCTTGAGTTTGCCTAGTTCACGTTGATTGGCTGACTGTATTAGGACATATTGACCTTTTCCTGTCCCTACCCTTTCTTTCCCTTCCCTTTCTTGTGCCTAAGCGTCAGTCCTAAAGCCATTAGGTGTTGCCAGGCAAGGCATGTGTGTGTGTAAAGGGGCATCCCTGCCTGGAGAGTCAGAGCCCAAGGTGGAAAGAAGGATATCCCTGGGGATTGGGTGGGAAGGAGGCTAACTGCTTCATGGATTCAAGCTTGAGTGAGATGTGGAAGTCAAGGGCAAGGGATAATTCTGCATAGACTGTGAGGAGGACCTTTTTGTGGAGGAAGGATCACTTATATGCATTGGCATTCATCAGCTCGGCAAATACGTAAGAATGCTGAGAGCCACGTCTGTCATTTTTGGAAAAGGGAATTTCCAGTATGGAAAGGAAGTAAACTGGAACAAATTCTGAGGAATTCTACTGGGATTTAAGGTTTCCATGCAAACTTCTTGTATTCGATAGGTGTGCATATGTGGCTAGACTGATCTATAACTATAGATGTGTGTCTCTGTATTTGTGTGTGTGATTGTGTACACACATATATTCCCAAGTTACTGGAAACAGCAACATTCCAATGGCAAGAATGACACCAGTCCCCAGATCCTAGCTTCTGAACACCTTTCTCCACTAAACGATGGGCTCCCAGGCTGAGGAAGGAAAGGATACATGAGCCTGGTTCACCTTGTCATGTCAGTAATAAGGGAAAATTGAAGAATGATGGGGAGATGTCAGAGGGACACAGAATATAGCTTGAGGGCTCTCCCACCAGAAACACTCAGGACTCTTGTTTTTTCCACCTTTTTTGAGGTATTATTGACATGTAACCTGTAAGTTTAAGGCGCCAATGTGATGATTTGGTACACACATGTTTGGCAAAACGATTACCATGGCAGGGTTGGCACTCTATCCCCTCACATAATCCTTTTTAAAATTGTTGAGGAAGTAACATCTCAGATCTACCCTCTTGGCTTTCACTGTATTATACAGTTTTGTTAATTATACTCAGCATGCTATACTTTGGATCCGCGTAACTTATTCACCTCATACCTGTAAGTTTGTACCCTGTATTCAACATTTTCCCCAGGGCCTGGAAACCACCATTCTAAACTCTTATTTCTGTAAGTTTGACTTTTTTAGATTCTGCATATAAGTGAGAACATACAATACATGTCTTTCTCTCTTTCACTTTTTTCACTTAGCATAAAGCCTTTGAAGGCCATTCCTGTTGTTGCAAAAGGCATAATTTTCTTCTTTGTGACTGAATAATATTCCACTGTATATATCACCAGATTTCCTCTTTTAAAATGTTTATTTTAATTGGAGGATAATTACTTTACAAAATTGTGATGTTTTTGCATTGGCAGGTGGGATCTGTTTTATTTTTTAATCATTATTTTAATCAGAATAATTACTATATGATATTGTGCTGTTTTCTGACATATATCAACACAAATCAGCCACAGGTATACATGTGTCCTCCCCTCCTGAACCCCCATCCCACCTGCCTCCCCACCCTATCCCTCTGGGTTGTCCCAGAGGACCAGCTTTGGGTGCCCTGCTTCATGCATTGAACTTGCACTGGTCATCGATTTTACATATGGTAATGTATATGTTTCACAGCTATTCTCTCAAATCATCCCACCCTCGCCTTCTTTTACCAAGTTGAAAAGTGTGTTCTGTACGTCTCTGTCTCCTTTGCTTCCCTGCATGTAGAATCGTTGCCACCGTCTTTCTAAATTCTATATATAGGCATTAATATCAGTATTTGCCTCTTTCTCCTTCTGACTTACTTCTCTCTGTATAACCGGCTCCAGGTTCATCCACCTCATTAGCACTGATTCAAATGTGTTCCTTTTTGTAGCTGAGTAATGTTGCATTCTGTATATATACCACAAGTTCCTTATCCATTCATCTGCCGATGGACATCTAGGTCCCTTCCCTGTCCTAGCTATTGTAAATAATGCTGCTGTGAATATTGGGGTACATGTGTCTGTTTCACTTCTGGTTTTCTCGGGGTGGTATGCCCAGAAGTGGGATTGCTGGGTCGTGTGGCAGTTCTATTCCCAGTTTTTTAAGGAATCTCCACTCTGTTCTCCACAGTGGCTGTACCAGTTTGCATTCCCACCAATGGTGGAAGAAGTTTCTGTTTTCTCCATGCCATATCCAGCATTTATTGTTTGTTGACTTTTTGATGATGGCCATTCTGACATGTGTGAGATGATACCTCATTGTGGTTTTGATTTGCAGTTTTCTAATAATGTGTGACGTTCAGCATCTCTTCATGTGTTTGGTAGCCATCTGTAGGTCTTTGGAGAAATGTCTGTTTAGGTCTCTTGTCCAACTGTTATGGGGTCGTTCCTTTTTTTGGTATTGAGCTGCATGAGCTGCTTGTATATTTTGGAGTTTCATTCTTTGTCAGTTGTTTCAGTTGATATTATTTTCTCCCGTTCTGAGGGTTGGCTTTTCACCTCGCTTATAGTTTCCTTCATTGTGCAAAGGCATTTAAGTTAAATTTGGTCCCTTTTGTATATTTATGTTTTTATTTCCATTACTCTAGGGGGTGGATCATAGAGGATCTTGCTGCGATTTATGTCAGAGAGTGTTCTGTCTATGGTTTCCTCTCTAGAGTTTTATAGTTTTTCATCTTACATTTAGGTCTTTAATCCATTTTGTGTTTATTTCTGTGTATGGTGTTAGAAAGACTTCCAGTTTCTTTATTTTACACGTAGTTGAGCATTTTCCCCAGCATCACATGTTGAAGAGACTTTGTTTACACCACTGTATATTTGTGCCTCCTTTGTCAAAGAGAACGTGTGCATAGGTGTGTGGATTTATCTCTGGGTTCTCTATTTTGTTCCATTCATCTATATCTCTGTCTTTGTGCCAGTACTATACTGCCTTGATGACTGTAGCTTTGTAGTATAGTCTGAAGTCAGCAAGGTTGATTCCTCCAGTTCCATTCTTCTTTCCCGAGATTGCTTTGGGTATTTGGAGTCTTTAGTGTTTCCATACGAACTGTGAAATTATTTGTTCTAGTTCTGTGAAAAATACCTCTGGTAGTTTGATTGGGATTGTGATGAATCTACAGATTGCTTTGGGTAGTAGAGTCATTTTCACTATACTGATCCTTCCAATCCAAGAACGTGGTACATTTCTCCATCTATTTGTGTCATCTTTGATTTCTTTCATCAAGTTTTTTTTTTTAATAGGTTTCTGTATACAGGTCTTTGTTTCTTTACATGAATTTATTCCTAAGTATTTTATTCTTTTCATTGCAATGGTGAATGGGATTGTTTCCTTAATTACTCTTTCTGATTTTTCCTTCTTACCTTATAGAAATGCAAGGGGTTTCTGTGTACTAATTTTATATGGCAGGCACATTCTTAACCACTGGACCACCAAGGAATTCCTGGCCTGCTTGTCGTTAGGTGTACAGCTCTCTGCGCTGTAGAGAGATTCCAGTGATCACCACCACGACCAGGACACAGGCCACGTCCATCACCCTAAAAACGCCCAGGTGCTGCCCCTTTCTGGTTTCCCTTCCCACACCCCAACCCCTGGCACAAGGATTTGTCCTCCACTGCATTTTATCCTTTGCAGTTTTAAAATTCCTTACGTATTCTGAATATAAGACCTTTCTCAGATCTGTGATTCACAAACATCTTTCCCCGAGTAACAAATAGCTTCCCTTTTCATTACAGGAGACATGAGTGATGAAATGTACTTTTCCTCCCCACACTCAGAGCCCAGTGTTGTGTAGCCAGCAAGTGCCTGTGAGATTCTTCAGAAGTGAAAACAAATTCTGCTGTCTGTCAGTCTGTGCTCTCAGACATCCCCCAGAGCTATATTTCTGCAGAAATCCATGAGTCTTCTGCAGACAGAGGCACTTGAGAACAGGTATATTTATTGGAGTCTGAACTTGTGATCTCATCAGAGAGCTTCAGAGCTCAACCCATCTTGCAAGACTTGTCTCCCAGCTCCAAGGGAGCTTTTCATCATGAAACTCAGAGGCATGACTTTAGTCAGTGTGGGCACATTTAGCAGGGCGAACATGGCATTTCAACGTTGTTCATCCTTTACCAGGTATCAAACCACATTCAATAAATATATTTCTTTCTGTCATCTTATTTACTCCTCCTTCAAAGACCCATCATTTTGGAAGAGTTCAATCCTAATTGATGAGGTGAGAAAGCAGAGGACAAGGAAGTTAGGGGCATGGCTCAGAGTCACATAGGCCACCAGAGGAAAAGTGACCCACAAACCTCAGCATCCTCCATTCAGAGCCCTCACTGTTTATTCTTCAGTAAACTTGCCATGCGTGCATGCATGCTAAGTCACATCAGCCATGTCCAACTGTTTGCGACCACATGACTAGCCCGCCAGGCTCCTCTGTCCATGGGAATCTGCAGGCAAGAGTACTGGAGTGGGTTGCCATGCCCTCCTCCAGGGGATCTTCCCAACCCAGGAATCCAACCCACGCCTCCTGCAGCTCCAGCATTGCAGGAGGATTCTTTACCACTGAACCACTGGGGAGGCCCAAAGTTGACATATGATATTATATTTGTTTCAAGTGCAAACAGAGTGATTCCATATTTTAAAACATTATGAAATGAATTGCTACAATAAGTTTGGTTACCATGTGTCACCACAGAGATTTCTTCCAAGGTTATTGACTATATTCCCTGTATGTACATTC
>NW_017189516.1:20505139-20557566 GCF_001704415.2 Capra hircus
CAAAAATATACATGCACATAGAAATGTCCTCCTCCTCACTTCTTCCCTGCCTCGGGACCCCTCCTCTAACCCCCAACAGTCTCCTTGGGGTTTCCTTCCAGAGTTGAGACTCCTTGCCACTTGCAGCCTGTATTCAGGGCTGGGCTCTTGAGCTCTGGGTAGTGGTGAGGACCTTTCAGAGATCCTCGTCCTCTTTTTCCCCTCTCTTCACCCTCCCCCCTCCCTTTCCCCAGAGGTCTAGTTGGGTGGCCTCAGACCTCTGGGCCAGTGTGAGCTCCCCATCAGCTCTGGCTGGTAGGGAAGGGCAGGCTTTGAGAGCAATGAGGGTGAAGGCTTCCCCAGGTCACCTCTGGCCAAGTGGAGCTAGGAGGGGGCTCTGCAGTGTTGTGGCCAAACCCCAGCTGTCTCGGCCCTCTCTCTGACCTCAGGGCCTGGCCATACACTTCCAGGTGTCTCTCCACCTGCTGGAGGATGTGGGGTGTCAGTGCACTCGGTGAGTGGGCCCCCATATATGCTGGTCCCCAGGTGGGGCAGTGCTTCCTCTTTGTAGCTGATCTCTGCTCTCTGTCTAGTGGGCCCCAGCCCAGACCTCTTCAGCTTCAGGACCTTGCCTTTCCTTGCAACGTTCTTATCCTGATCAAAGTCCAGACAGGTTTGGGGCGGGGGGGCTGAGGTCTGGGATGAGAAGGGCACAGCCCTCCCTCACCCATATTGCATGCCCCCCATTCCCTCACACCTACCCCACCTACAGCTGAAGACAGTGCACTTTACAGATACTGCCCACACACACCCCGCTGGGGCAGGGCACCCAGCGTCAGCCCTGGGGAGAGGGGCTCCCAGAGGGCCACCATGAGCCCGAGATGTCCTTCCTGAGGCAGACATTGAAGCCATCAGAGTGGGGGCTGGGAGCCAGGATGCCTGAGTCCTTCTGTCCGTCAAACTCTCTGCTGCCCCTCCAGCCCCTTTACAGCCCTGTTTATTTATTATAAATATATTTTTTACAAGCCCCAGCTCCTCTTCTTGCCCCGCATATCCAGCTCCTTTCTCAGCTCCTGCCTCCCTCTCCCCTCTCCATCATGGGCTGCAGTACAAACAGACAGACAGACCCTGGCTGTATGAAGGGCCAGGGACCCCGGGGTTTGGGGGTGGGGGAGGGCAGCAGTGGGAGGGGCTGTATGGAGAGGACCTGGGGTTTAGGCATTGTCTTTTCTCCTCCTTGTATATAAGAATGTATATTTGATGCCTCATAAAAGACCTTGTGCTCACCTCCCGCCTCTGCCTCCTACTTGTGCCCCCTCCCCCATGGTGGAGCCCCTGGGAGAGAGGCCTTAGCCCAGGGAGGTGAGGCGCTGATGGTAAAAGCTCAGACAACTGGGTGGGTGAGAGGCTTTGGTTGGATGGGAGGTGGGGGCTGAGGGAGGTTTTCCTGTTTGTTTCATTAACAGTTTGCATAATGGAGTGGCAAGGGTCTGGGCTTTAGAGTTGATCCAGTTCAAATCCTGGGGCTTTCCCTTCCTAGTGCACTTGGGAAAGGCAACCTCTCTGAGTCTCGGTTTCCTCAGTTGAAAACTTGGGGTGATAAGCCATTGCCACATGGGGTTGTTGTGATGACGGCATGAGGTAATGAGTGTCCAGCAGCCGGCATAGAGTAGGTGCTCAGCAAGTTAGTTCTCTTCCCTTCCTTTCACAGGTTGGATACTTCCTCTATGCCCGTGGCATCTATTCTCACCCTTCCTGGGACTGGCCTGGCTTTGCCCTGGAGCCCTCCCCACTTCTCCACCGCGGGCTGCATTTCTGTCCTTGACGGTGTGGGTGGAGGGCTACCTGGGCCAGGAAGCCAAGGCTAGATACATTCATTATAAGAACTCTGTGTATGTACTTGGGATGTTAGATGACAAATAGCAGGGCTCCCTTTAGTTTACTGAGGAGGGGTCAGGCCCAGAGAAGGGGAGGGTCTTTCCCAAGTCCAGATGGAGGATCCTGATTTCTAGTCCAGGCTCTTTTCCAGTCCCCAAAGCTGAGTCCCTATGAAATGGACATGTTTCCACCACCACTGATCATGTCCTGGGCTCAGCAGAGCCTAGGAGGAATGGGGGATGCTGGCTCTTGGTTAGGGTCAGCAGGGTCCCTGGAAGCAGCAATCAGTAAATATTTGGGGAACTTTCTTAGAGTGTAAAATGGCCACTAAGAGGGAGCAGTTTGGATGACGCCACATTTTTTTTGAGGCCTTATTTCCTCCACCTTATGGATGGCCCCACTCTTAAGCAGCTGGGATCAATGTCTTTGTTTTCCTCCTCACATGCACATTTAAATAAAAGCAGCAGCTGGAGCCATGTGAGCATTTGGTCCAGAATCAAATCCAATCAGACTTTTTTGTTTCTTTGGTGGACCAGGCTGAACTACCTTTGATTGTTCCCACTTCCCCCACCTTCAGCTTGATGCTTGTTTTCGTCTTCCCAAAGCTCAGCTTTTAGCAGTCAGTCAGACTTGACTGCGGAGAAGGTGATGGCATCCCACTCCAGTACTCTTGCCTGGAAAATCCCATGGATGGGGCAGCCTGGTGGGCTGCAGTCCATGGGGTCGCTAAGAGTCGGACACCACTGAGCGACTTCACTTTCACTTTTCATTTTCATGCATTGGAGAAGGAAATGGCAACCCACTCCAGTGTTCTTGCCTGGAGAATCCCAGGGACGGGGGAGCCTGGTGGGCTGCCGTCTATGTGGTCGCACAGAGTCGGAGACGACTGAAACGACTTAGCAGCAGCAGCAGACTTGACTGTTGCCTTTGATGAAGTAGGGACAATAATCTTGCAGGGCAATTGTTCATAGATGGGAGTGAAATGCCTGCCCTTTGCCAGACACACAGTCAGCTGTTCTCGGCTGCCTATGGAAAAAAGTGCAAAACCCTTGCCTTGACTTTGGAACGATCTCTGTAATCCAGTCATTTCTCATCTACACTTTGGTCATCCACTCACCATTTCCTGAGAAGACCTGTATGTAATTTCCAAACTCAGTATTTTACCTGTGCCTTCTCCCTGAAAGGTACTCCCCCCACATACCTGATGGTTTTCTCACTCTTAAGAGATGGTCTTAAAGAACCCATGCCTCACAAAGTGTGCCCTTGATCACATTCTCTGGGATCCCTCACATCAGTATCTATCTATCTTCCCCACTAGACCATAACTGGCACAGGCGTGACGCTGATCTGAATCACCTCTGTCCAGAGCACTGACCAGCACAGTGCTTGGCATAGCACAGATGACACTAAACTTTCTGTTGAATTGAATGAATAGTGCTTGCTAAGCTAAATCTTAAAGTATCTTTGCATTGGTTGATTTACTGATTGATGCGACCTGCAAGCTTTCAGGTCCCTCTGGAGCCTCCTCGTGCTTCTCTGAGCTCTCTCCTATCTTCTCCTCCTCCTCCCTTCCTCCCTGCAGTCCCAGAACTGGGCTGTCCCTGCCCCACCCTCGCCCTCTCCCTGGAAGCTCACCATCCAGATGTTGGCTCCTCACCTCCCTATTTCCCTGAGGACCTGAAGACAAGGAGTTAATTGGCCATCCTCAGACGTTTTACTGCCAATCTTTTTGGAGATGTGGATGAAGAGGGATGACACATAACAAAAGACAAAGGTCCTAGAATCTCATGGAGTTCTTGTCTTTACCCTAGACCAGTGGTAGCCTTGAAGTCTTTCTGTGATGATAGAAATGTCCTATACCTGTGCTGTTCACTATGGTAACCCCTAGTCACATGTGGCTGCTGAGCACTTGAAATGTGGCTAGTTGCAACTGAAGAACTGAATTTTTAAAAATGCAAACAGCCACATGTGGATACTAGCTACCATACTGGGCAGTGCCGGACAAGACTTTCAGAAGTAGACAGCCTGGGGGGATAACGCCAATACAACATAAGTGCAGGCCCAGAAGGAAGCACAGAATGTGTGGGGGTGCAAAGAAAGGGAAAACTCAACTTGCGGCAGGGGGGAGGGGTCAGGTGAGCATTTCTGGAACTGCTCCTTTAGCTGAGTCTTGAAGGGTAAGTAGGAATAAGCCCGGGAAAGAAAGGCATTTGCCAGAGAGAGCAGCATAAGCCTGGAGGTGTGTGAGTATGTTAATGTTAGTGAAATAATGAGAAAGGAATGGGAGAGGACAGCCCAGGTGGTGGGCATGGCACATCCTAAAGGAGAGGTGGGCAGTCGCCATATCCTCATTGCTCTGTTGCCAACAGGTTTTCTCACCCAAGCCTTGGAAGCTAAAGACCAGGTGACATGTTGGGCTATATAGCATCTCTGTTATAAAGCTATTATTTTTCCTTTTGTAATGAATGATTATGTTGAGGGGAGATGCATTAACATTATGTATTTGTCTTGTTATTCCTCAAACTTTCACACACCAGTTTTAGCATTCACTGATGATTCTTGAGGTGTCCAAATGGTGACTGTCCAATGCCATCATTCTTTGCACTTGTATTAGTTGGCTCTCCAGTGTAAGGGAGAGCTTTCCCTTTTCCTACATTTATGTATTTATAGTCTCATGGACTCATGGTTGTCTATCATTTCAGTGAATTATAACATATTAATATCATTCTTTATCTCGATGTTCAAAATGTCCCATATTTAGCCAGCAGGAAGATGACTCCTGTGTCCTTTTGGCAGCTGTCCATCTTTTCCTGAGCACTTCCTTATTTTCTGGTACCACAAGATGCTCTAGATTCATCTTATATTTTCCCTGACCCAGTCTTGGAATCAACCACTTTTTCCAAGGAGCTCTGGTTCTTTTTGGTTGAGAATGGCATTTAGAAACCAAGATTTGGGCACTAGGTGTTTTGTTTTCAGGATTTGCTTTTTTATTTGGGAAAACTTTGAGCATCTATTGATGATTTTCTAACTCCATCATTCTTTGAAGGAAAAATTTTTCCTTTTCCCTCATTTTATTTATTTATATCAGTGTGGAGTCATGGATTTTTATTTTACTCGAGTTATAAGTAACTCAAGTAAAATACTATCATAATTCATTTGGAATTATCATTGTTTTGAATGTATCATTTTATTGTTATGCATATGTATTGAGCACATAATATACATCTCTATCTACCTATCTATCTATAAATCTCCACGAACTCACATAGAGACCTTGATATCTTAAGGAGGCTTTTTTAATAACCTAGGCTAGAAACAGTCAATGGCTCTCTTGGGGAGTAGATTAGAAAAAGGTATGGGGAAGAGGGGATAAATTCCAGGGCTACTTAGGATTTAGAACTTGCAGCTCATACCTACTTTAGAATTGGAAGGGACCCTGTTTTAAAATCAAGAAAGTGATGCACGAAGTCACTATGCAGTTCATCCAGAAAACATGGATGGAGTGAGTGTGGTCGAGAGCAGAGCCAAGCGTTCCAATCACTGCTCTGTACCAGTTCCATGCCAGACCCTCTCTCCCAGGTGCATGGGTGAGGCCAACCCAACCTCCAGCCCAGGGTGATCTCCCTGCTGCTTCTCAGTTCTTAACCCTGCAGGGCCCAGACTCAGGCTGGTCCCAAACAAGATCCAAAGATTGAGAAAGGATCCCATTTCCTGAGCACCTGTTTTTCGAGGGGCACTATTTGAGTCTTTTACAGGCAGAATTGTATAGCAGACAGACTTGAACAGTTTGTACTCTGCTACTTACTAGCCATGTAACTTGGTTAAGTTTACACTACTCTGAATTTCAGCCTCCTCATCTGTTATATAGGTATAACAATACCTATTTCATAGTACCTGGCTTTTGAGCAATGGTAGTTATCATGATCTCTAATCTTCATAACCACCCTGTGTGGAAAGGATTATATAGTCTCATTGGACAAATGAGAAAAGCGAGGTTCAGGGAGGTGAGGTACATGGTAGATCTCAGTGGGTGAATGTTAGCTGCAGGAAAGCAGAGACCATGACTGTCTTGGTCACTATTATATTCCCAGGGCCAAGAAAAGTACCTGGTGCATAATAGGAATTTGATAAATGTTCGTGAATGAATGAATTGGGACTGACTGGGCTTCAAGGAGTCTATGCAGTTTCCATTTGCCCTTCCAGAATGGTGGGTGGTGTCTGGGCTAAGAACCTTAGAGAAGGCTTTGGGAAGGCTAGGCTGAGCTGAGACCCCAAACCTGGTCTCCTAACTCCTAATTTGTGCTCTTGGCCCTTCACTGAGTAGCCTCAAGATAGAAAGGTCGAACTTCTTTCAACCTAGGATTCGGCATATTCTCTTCTCTTCTGTGTTCTCTTCACCTTCTCCTGCCTAGTTCTACTATGGTGGGAGCAAATGACAAGAGCATTTGACCAAGAGTCAGCAACTTCCTGTGTATCAATGGGCAAGTTGTTTAATCTGTCTGGCACTTGGTTCCTCATCTACAGGTTGGGTAAATTGATCTACATCTTTCCCAAAACTGTTGCAAAGATTAAGGGAAGTAATTGGTATGAAAGAGCTATGTGGGCTGTTAAATGCTTACACCTGTGAGAGACTAGTGATTTGTTTTCTTTCTTTCTTTTTTACTGTTAGTAGCATTACCTTGCCTAGCTTTGTTTCCTGTCCATACAGTTGTTCAGTTGGGTCACTCACCTGTTTTTCTGGTGGAGAAGGGTTGAGGTTTCTCCTGACACTAGAAAGCTAGAAAGGAAATGTCACTTACTATATCTATTACTTGGGACAAGTTTCCTCACCAGGCAAGTAGGGGATAAAGATTCCAAGCATTAAAGGCAATCTAAGGGTTCAAGTGATAAAAAATCTGAAATCACTAGGCACAGTGCCTGGCACAAAGGAGATTCTTAATGAGTTTTGACATACTGTTTGTTGACTCTCAAGAGTGAAAATAACAGTTAACAGATACTGAGGGCCTTCTATATGCTGGGTAGTATACAACAATCCTTCAAGGTAGGTATTATCACCCCCATACAACATCACTCAGTTTCAGAACCTGGGACTTACCCCATGCCACATAACTAGAAAATGGCAGAGCTGGTGGGACTAGAAGTCAGGCCTCTCTGACTACAGGGTGTGAGTTCCTACCAGTGTTCCCCACTCCCTTAGAGATGATGCCCTTAACTCAGCAGGCAGAATGAATACACTTAACTGGGACATGGTATAGATTAGAAACTGGTATAGATTAGAAACATGATTAGAAACTGTTAACTGAAGGAATGACACTCTCCATCCCCTTCAAACATACTCAAGCTTACAGCAGATGCTTAATATATCCAGGAAATGTTTGCAAAGAGTATATATTATTTTTAGTGAATATATATTAAGGCTGCTCAAAAATATACATTCATTTTTCTGTTTACTCAGCATTTATTTACTGCTTACCATGCCAGGCACTACGGATGTATAAGATCACAAGGTCCCTGCCCTAAAGGAATTCACAGTCTGATGGAGGAGCACAAAATAAGCACTTAAGCAGCATGTAGTGAAAGTTAAAGCTGCTCAGTCATGTCCCACTCTTTGCAACCCCATGGACTATACAGTCCATGGAATTCTCCAGGCCCAATATTGGAGTGGGTAGCCCTTCCCTTCTCCAGAGGATCTTCCCAACCCAGGGATCCGAACCCAGGTCTCTCACACTGCAGGCGGATTCTTTACCAGCTGAAGCTGGGAAAGCTTCTTCACCAGGGAAGCCCAAGAATACTGGAGTGGGTAGCCTATCCCTTCTTCAGGGGATCTTCCTGACCAGGAATCCAACCCGGGTCTCCTGCATTGCAGGCGGATTCTTTACCAACTGAGCTATCAGGTGAGCCCAATCAGCATGTAGAGAAGTATTCTAAAATGTGCACAGTAGGTTCTTGAACTATTTATGCTTTAGGCCCACAACTGATGAGTAACTTAGAGCTCCTCAAATGCAGTAGATGCCTGCTGCTGCTGCTAAGTCGCTTCAGT
Organism: Capra hircus; assembly: GCF_001704415.2. Lineage (NCBI taxonomy): Eukaryota > Metazoa > Chordata > Mammalia > Artiodactyla > Bovidae > Capra > Capra hircus. Next base: position 20,513,037 of record NW_017189516.1, read on the forward strand.
CATGCCCGACTCTGTGTGACCCCATAGACAACAGCCAACCAGTCTCCCCCGTCCCTGGGATTTTCCAGGCAAGAACACTGGAATGGGTTGCCATTTCCTTCTGCAATGCATGAAAGTGAAAAGTGAAAGGGAAGTCGCTCAGTGGTGTCCAACTCTTCACGACCCCATGGACTGCAGCCCACCAGGCTCCTCCGTCCATGGGATTTTCCAGGCAAGAGTACTGGAGTGGGGTGCCATTGCCTTCTCCAGTAGATGCCTGATCTATGGTCAAAGTATTGGTTTGATAGTCAAAACATTTGCAATAAACCTATTCAGAAACTGCTCACAAACATGCACACAATGGGAGCAGAGGTACACATAGTAGATACTCACATATAAGGAGGGGGCTATACACACTAAATACAATCCATGCACACAAATACATAAGTACACTGTAGGCTCACAAGTGAGCACAGAGTAGGTACTTCAAATGGTGGGCACTGGTAGGTGATACATATGCTGTTGTTGAAATCCCATAGTTAAAATATACATACTCTCAGGCTTATTTTGTAGGGGTACATGCCACAAATGAAAGTTGCTCAGTCGCGTCCGACTCTGCAACCAGTCTATGGAATTCTTTAGGCCAGAATACTGGAGTGGGTAGCCTTTCCCTTCTCCAGGGGATCTTCCCAACCCGGAGATCAAACCCAAGTCTCTCGCATTGTAGGCGGATTCTTTACCAATTGAGCCAGAAGGGAGGCCCACATGCCACAAATAAGGACACGATAAAAGTGTTCATTAAAATGCTGATTGACAATGACTCTTTGGAGTTAAGGATGGAAGGCCCATCTTTGAGAGGCCTCTACACGCAAACTTGGACAAAATAAATATTTCCTTCCTCTCCTTGGGGCCCAGGGTTCTAAAAATCCGCAATTCCCGAGAAGGGAGCAGCATCCCAGCTTCCTTTTTTCAAAGCCCCAGAGGTGTCAGAGCCTAGACCTGGGAACTATGTATGTCTCTCGTAATCTGCGGGCCTGCAGAAGGGTCCCTTGCCATCACGGACTCGAAGACGCCTTCTGTGGCCCACACCGGAAAGACCCGGGAAGAGAGCATGTTGGGGCGGGGCTCGCGCCAGTGTTGAGGTCATCGAGTGGGTGCCAGTTTAGACCCACCACCCACCAACGCCAACTCCTCTTCCGGTCTCCCTCCGTAACGCGCATGCGCAGCACTGGCCTTTAAACGTGCACCGCCGGTCCGTCCGGAAAGAGGGATCGGTTTGCTAATTTCAACTTTGTTCCTCCGCCGCTGAGGCGGACTATTTGCTCTCAGTCTGGGAAGCAATTTTAAGTTCCCGCTTCCTGATAGGAGATCCACGCCTGCCGATTCAGCTCAGTCCCCACGGGATGATGGCTTCCTAGGGCTTGGCCTCACGCAAGGCATACGAGGCTCAGAGGGACATCCCGCGGAGGGATCCGGTTTGTTGTGGTGAAGGGAGGGGGGGGAGACGGTGAGAAACCAAGATGGCGGCGGCGGCACTAAAGGCCGCGGCGGTTGGGAGTTAACTGTAGTGGTGAAGGCTGCGGTAGTTGGGAGACAGCGGCAGAGTTTGGAACGAACGGAGCGGGACGAAGAGGCGATAGAGTAGCGTCAGCCCAAGCCTCTCAGAGCGCGGCAGCTACACGTCCCCTGGGCCCTCGGCGGGCGGCGGCCGCCCCGCTTAGGGCCTAGTCTCCGAGCAGTGCCTCGGCTTCGTACAGCGGCGTCCGCCATGAGTCCTTAAGGGCGGTCCTAGCCCTCCAGTCCTAGGGCGCACCATGGAGCCGGGGTCTGACGACTTTCTACCGCCGCCGGAGTGCCCGGTGTTCGAGCCTAGCTGGGCGGAGTTCCGAGACCCTCTTGGCTACATTGCGAAAATCAGGCCCATCGCCGAGAAGTCGGGCATTTGCAAGATCCGCCCACCCGCGGTAAGGCCCTGGGCCGGTGGTCGCCGGAGATGATGAACTAGGGTAGCGGGCGGAGAGGTCCAGATCAGAGGGCAGCTCGAGGTGTGGGGAGATGGGGTGGCTGGCACCGTTGTGGATGCGGCGCGGGTCGGAGAAAGGGTGCTGGGGGCAAGGGGTCTTGAGTGGTGGCCCTAAGTCGGAGACCCACTCCCACTCCGCCCTTCAGGATCACTCTTAGTAAGATTCAAGAAAGGGATGCCTAGTGGCCCCGGGGAGAGTTCACATAGAGGCACCCCAGACATCTCTTGGTTACCCTGAACCACCTAGGTCAAGGCTGCTCTAAAGGTCTTTTCTCCCATTTACTGGCATCACTTCTCTTAATGCATGCAGTGTGGTGTAATGGAAAGATCACAGCTCTGAAGGGAGATAGACCTTCAGAACTCCACTTTGCAGTTTACCAGCTGTGTGACCTTGGTCAAGTAATGTAATTTCTCTGAGCCTGTGAAATGGGTTCCATGAATGGTTATTTCGAGAATTGGATTAAACTAGGTAGCGTCTATGTGTAGTAGGTTCTAGGTAAGTGGTAATTATTGTGACTGCGAAGGTGTTTGATGTGGTCATTGGTTTGCTTCTATGTGGGTTGACTCATATTTACTCATAACCTGCCAGGCCAATACATTTATGATAATATTCTGGGCTGGTAGACCAGTCAGGAAATCAGTCTCACAGGGAATGCTGTCTGGCTTCCCTGAGATGGGTTCAGCGAATTGTCCTCTTTTCCTGGTTGAAGGCAATATCTGGGCCTTTCCTGCCCATCACTACCCAGGCTTGAGTCTTGGACCAGTCAGCTTGGGGTGGGGTATGAGTCCTTCTCAGAAGATTTCTACTCTGATCTGTCCCAGGATGTAGGAGGTGCCAGATGATAGGATATTCTTGAACCTTCAGGAACAGAATGGTTGGATGGATGGAAGTATGCCTCCTTTGGAACCCTTGATTCCCAGAGGTCAGCGACAAAGGGCGGTGTATCTTTACTCCTAGACCTGGCTTCAGGCCAAGAGAAGTCCCCCAAGCGCTAGAATACGCTGCCACCTTGCTAGCATCAAAGGGAAATGATGATATATGTTGTTCAGTTACCACTTGGGATTCAAAGGGCAGGAATTGAGTTTGGGTGTTTTTGAGCGGGTGTCTCCTGGCTGAAACCAAATGAGAAACCTCGCTGCCACCTGAGGAGGGCATCACAGGCCTCCTCATTTAACTTGGTGCTTTCTGGTGCTCAGCCATAGATCTAGGCTGGTTTCAAATGGATCCTTTGGGAGGTGTTGGGTAAGCTGATTTCTTCCTTATTGGAGCCTGGCCACATATCTCTGAGGTATCCTTGTCCATGGTGGAAAGGCTAGCAGAAAGGAGAAGCTGGAGTCTTGGGCAGCCTCAGGGAGGTATTCCCTGAAGTGACTTGGCAGGCCTGTGGGAAAGAGGCATATCTGACATAAGGGGTAGTTGAGCCTTGAATTTTCTGTCCCATTTTTCTGTCTTGGACTTCTCAGGGCAGACTGGCGTTGTGCACGTATTGTTACCCTTCCTTGGGAGACCAGGAGTAGGAAATGTGATGTGTGTGTGTGTGTGTGTGTGTGTGTGTGTGTGTGTCTGTCTGTGTCTCCTGCAGGGGGCCTTCCTTTGTTACGCTTCTCTACTCCAACACTGTACTTCCCTCTAACCCAGGAGATCTGGCTCTTTTTGGTTTTGTTCGGTTTTCCCCTCCTGAAGAGCTGCTCCTAGGCCTCCTGTAGAAGTCCCTCCTAGCGGGGACTTCTGGCTGGAATTTAAAGCACTCACCCAAGTGGTGCTTGGGCCCAGAGTTGGAACGTTTGTAGGGGTGGGTGCTTGGAAATTGGAGGTTTGCCTAAGGAAGGTCAGGGGAAGGGTAATTTGGATTCTGAATTGCTAGGCGAGTGGCTGCCACTCTTGGGGAAGATGAGTGCAAGGAGAGTGTTGGTATTCTGGAGTAGACCCAGGGGAGCTTGGAAGGGCCTTGCTTCTTGCATCAGGTGGCCAACCATTTTATCACCATCCTGCCAATACTGGCATACTGAGTATTTGACACATGAGAATATGGGACTGAAGGCAGGATGAGGGAGCTTGTAGGTCCCAGGGAGAGCCAAGCAGGGAGACCACTGAACCTTCCTCAGCTGTCTGTTGTATGTACAGCTTCTGCTCTAGGATTTCAGTTCTGCCACTGTCAGGTTGCTTGATGTTGCACTTATTCTTATCTCGAACTTGATTTAGTAGGAAAGAAGGGTGCCTGGAGTTCTGGGTTTGAGCACCTTCCTACCTGGGTTACCTGCGCTAGGGGGAATGCCCTACTGATGGGAGGCAAGGGAGCATGGGGAGCCTGTCTGGACTTCGAGCCATATCTTTTTAGTTTGAGTTTTTTGTTGTTAGTTTTGTTTGTTTTTGCCCCTACTTCACTGAGTCCCATGTGTTTGCTACCTGCTTTGCAGGGGGTGGGGATGGGGATTATGTATGCATGTAAGTATGAGTCCTCTGGCCACTTTTCTAAAAGTGTGTGTACAGAAGAGGCCAGCAGCTTTTTATTCTCTTTAACTGTCCCTCCCCTTTTCCATGTGAATGCGTGTATGAGTGAATACTGGTATCCTGGTGTAGTGTAAAGAGCCTTGGACCAGGGGTCAGAAGACAGGGGTTCTGGTCTTGGCTCTACCAGTAACTCAGCATGTTATTTTGGAGAAATCACATTTCTTTTCTGGGCCTCATTTTCCCCATTCGTTAAATGAAGGCACTGGTCTAGGTTACTCCAGGTTCTTTTCACCATCCCAGCAGGAGCCAGGGTTCTAAGAAGGACTGCTGGGAGGGTGGAGGGAGGAAGGAGCATTGGGGAGGAGGCTCTTCACAGCTGCCTTTTGGGCAGGACACAACAAGCTCCAACTTGGCAGTTCAGTCTCCTCTACTTTTGTTATCATTCCTAATTTCTCTCCTCCTCCCCAAATCCTCCCAATTTTTGCTACCACAGTCAGTGGTACATTCCAGCGCTTAGAACACCCCTCCCTCCTTCCTACTTCTTCCCCTGCCTCTTCCTGGTACTGGGCAGGTGTTTGAGAGAGGACACATAGGAAGCCTTTCTGACCAGGTGAGTATTACAAATTCTTGCTCCTTGTTCCTTGCTCTTCCCTGCAGTGTCTATCCCACTGAGAGAACGAACATTAAAGGCCCAAACCTTTAAATAGCCCAAATTGGAGCTGAGCTACTCTGCATATGTATTGGGTAGTGAGGTCAGCCTTAGCTGTCAAGTCTTAATGGTGATTCCTTTGAATAACATTTTCATTTGAAAACCAGTTTAATTTTTCTTATCAATCTTATGAGGAAACCAGGGCAGGAGTTCATATTGCCACCTTACAGTTAAGGAAACAGATTCAGAAAGGTAAAAATCCCATAACTAGTAAGTAGCAGAGCTAAAATGTGAACCCACGTCTTCTGACTTCAGGTCCTGTGTGCTCTCCAGTACAGCACATGCCTCAGGGATCTGGGCATAGGGAGAGTTTGAAGTCAGCTGTTTTGGACCTCGTTTTTCTACTTCTTAAAATTGTACCACTGTACTGTTGGGAGGGAATCAGGAGACGTTTCCCAGGGTATGTCCATGGGATGTTGAGTATGGACTTGAGGCACTTCTAAAGCTCTGTTGTGAGTTGTGTTTGTATGGGTTGGGTGTTTGCCAGGTTAGAAGGTCTGGGGTGGCTAGAGGTCTGGGAAGCCATGAATGGGGTGCTGAGTTGCTTTTGGTGCCCAGCCTGATCTTGCACTATGCTGGAATAACCCAACTCCCTTTCTCCTCCTTACCACTCAGGACTGGCAGCCACCCTTTGCTGTTGAAGTGGACAACTTCAGGTTTACTCCCCGAATCCAGAGGCTGAACGAACTAGAGGTAAGAAGACTAGCAGCTGGTGGTGGGGTTGGGAGAATGGATACCTGAGCTCTGATCTACTTCCCTCCTACCTTCTCTGGCTGAGGTACTTTACCTAACTAGGCCTTTATTCTGTCTTCTGTGAAGTTGCCTGGAGGGCATGGAGAAGCTTTAGAGCTCTGAATATAAACCAGAGCAAGGGCTTTTAGTCTCCCAGATCTGATAGTCCCAAGGCTGGGGATTGTGCTTTTCCCACAAACATTTGGTACTTCTGAAACTCCCCTGTCAACTAACCCACCCTACTTAGGTCAGCAAAAGAAAAATATGAGGCTAACTGAGACCCTTTCTTGCTTGGCCAGCTGAATATGTCCTCATCTATCCAATTCATCTACAGCCCTGTGCTTCCTACCTTCCTTCCATGGTGCTTGGTAAGGTGGAAGGTGAGGTGGATGGGCAGGAACAACAAAAGAACTGGTCTCTGTGGAAGCTGGAATGGTTACAAACTTGGACAGAAGGTCAGGCAAGTAGGCTTTTCCCTCTCGCTTATGTTCTGTACAGGAAATATAGGCCCTTTGCATGGGTAAGGTGAGGTTCTCCATGAAAGACTTGAGAATGTTCCAGAGCAATGAGAGTAGATGCCCTTAAGCCAGTTCCAAGTAAAATCCTGGAGTTTCCCTTGGAAAATGTAGATTAGAAGTATGCTACATACTCCTCTCCCTCATTTTTATGTATCTTCAAGCCTTAATAGATGTCTAAGGGTATGGGGCTGACTGTTAGGCCCAACCAAATACCCATAACTTAAAAGGCTACTTATCTTTTAGACTGCAGATCCTCAGCCTTGGCACTATTGACATTTTGGGCCAGGTAATTTATTGTCATGGAGGGCTGTCCTGTGCATTGTAGGATGTTTGCCATCCCTGTAGGATGTCTGTCAGCCCATTAGATACTAGAACATATTACCCTCTCCCAGTTATGGCAACCAAAAAATGTCTCTAGACATTACTTAAATGTCCTCTGGAAGGCAAAACTGCCACTTGCTGAGAATCACTGTTCTACAGTCAGTCTAGGTACTGTTCCGGTCAGGGCAAAAATCATCTTTTGTATGGGATACAAGTTCCTTAGAGAAATGGATCTGACCAGGTCTCTTGGGGTATAGGTAGGGCAAGGTGTAGCCTACCATAGGACAGGGGCAGGTTTTCTAGAGAGAGAGTGCTGGCTAATGAAGGAGGGAGAGGGGGCAGGCATGAGGCCAAGGCTGGAGAGCTAAGGGGTTGAAGTGGAAGGATTAGGGTTCCTGGCCCCTTAGGGATTCTCATAGCAAAGGAGTCATAGGATGTTCTTTCTATGGATAGACCTTAACTTTTCCTCATCTATGAAAGAACTGTCCCTGTATCCCCCAATGGGATCAGAGCAAGGTAATGAATGGTAAAGACTTAACCTAGTTCTCCCTAAAACTAGGCCCTCTGACTAGGGTGAGGTGGTTATAGACTTGGGTAGCCCTTCTTGGGTCACAGATTTCAGGAACGCATGGCACATGCCTGTTCCCAGGGTCTTTTGCCCACACTGGGTCCTGGGTGGGTCAGGTGCCAGTGCTGCTCTGGTACACCATCTCAGTTCTTTAGGCCATTTTGTCTTTAGCATGCACTCTCACCCGTTGGCCATCATGGAACAAATTTCATGGTGCGTGTAAAGAGGTGAATGTTCTCTTTTGGAGCCTTCATTCTCTGAAACATGCCTAGAGCTTAGATATAATTGTGTAGTTTCCAGAGGGCATTCACTGTTCCTCTCATAAGTCTACTCTTCTGGGGTGAGTAGACGGGGCAGTTGTTTTATTTCCCTCCTAATCAGAAAACAGGGATCCAGAGAGTAGAACTGATTTACTCAAAACTACCCACTCCAGTATTCTTGCTTGGAGAATCCCAGGGACGGCGGAGCATGGTGGGCTGCCGTCTATGGGGTCGCACAGAGTCGGACACGACTAACGCGACTTAGCAGCAGCAGCATACAGCAGGTTATTAGCAGAGGAAGAGCAAAAACTTATTTGACACTCAGATTTCTTGGTACCTGCTGTGTGACTTGAGGAAGCAGAGGCTCTGTAAGAAATGATGATAATCACACAGCCCTGTCAAGGAGACTGAGAAAGAATATATGTAAAGCTTTGGCTGTTGTGACTCAGCCGGCTCTGTTTTGGGACCTTGGGCTTCTCCTGTTGACTGGAAGGTGGCAAAGATAACAGAGGTGGGTGAGGTGCTACCTAGAGTTGAGGATCCAATTCACTGGGAGAGGCCTGCTGCTCTGTAGATGAAGTGGGCTGCTCTATATCCCTTCTCCTGCCCTAAGATTAGGCCAGAAGATGGTCAGGTAGAGGGGGAGGCCAGCCTCTCTGAGCCATTTCTTCTCCAGGCCCAGACGAGAGTGAAACTGAACTACTTGGATCAGATTGCCAAATTCTGGGAAATCCAGGGCTCTTCCTTAAAGATTCCCAATGTAGAACGGCGGATCTTGGACCTCTACAGCCTCAGCAAAGTAAGAACAGGTTTTTCTCAAACCCCTCCCCACCCCACGCCTTAATATCCTCGGTATTCTGGGGGCCACCTTGGTTTGGATATTGGATCTCTAGGCTACAGTGGAAGGGGCACAGCCTGGTAGCACACAAGCTGTCATCAGAACTTCTTGGCATCCCTTGGCTACAATTTGAGTCTGAGTGGTGGAGGTAGGAGGGGGTAGCCTCCAGTGAAGTAAGGGGATGGAGTTGTCCTCATTGTTCTTTCTGTACCTACACACAGCAAATCATGTCCCTTCCTGCTTGTCCTTACAGATAGTGGTGGAGGAAGGTGGCTATGAAGCCATCTGCAAGGATCGTCGATGGGCTCGGGTGGCCCAGCGCCTCAACTACCCACCAGGCAAAAACATTGGCTCCCTGCTGCGCTCCCACTATGAACGCATCGTTTACCCCTATGAGATGTACCAGTCTGGAGCCAACCTGGTGGTAAGGATGCCAAGCCAGGGTAGGAGTAGGCTTTCTTCTGCCAGATGCAGATTTCCACACTTGCTCTTAATGGAACTGGTTCAGTGGAGTGGACTGGACACCTGGAGAGATCTGGAAAGAGATGAAGTCTGATTGTTGGGGAGATGTTTGGAAGGAGGGATGGTATAAGCAAAAGCATGAGAAGTCTTAGAGTGTGTGCTGGTGTCAGTGGTAAAGACCAGTTAGGCAGGGCCTGTTGGCAGGGGAGGGGGGATGAAACTACAACTTTGGTTGCCACTGAGGGAGGGTAGAGGGAAGTCCTTGCTGTTGGGGGCTGGGGCCCCATGCCCTGACCCTTACCCTTCACCTGTCCCCAGCAGTGCAACACACGTCCATTTGATAATGAGGAGAAGGACAAGGAATATAAACCTCACAGTATCCCCCTTCGACAGTCTGTGCAGCCCTCCAAGTTCAACAGCTATGGCCGGCGAGCCAAGAGGCTGCAGCCTGATGTGAGTGCGTCCCTACTTTTAACAGAGCTTTAGGGGTGAAGAGTTGTCTCCCTCTGACCAAGACGCTCTTCCCTGTTGTACTCTCCTCCCTTCTCTCGGTTCTCTGAGTTCTGAAAAGTAGTGTGCCTCTTTCTGGCTTCACTCTTGCTCTTCCTCTACTCTCAACTGAGCTTCTGAGCTGGGTTTTGATCTCTTCGCATAACATCTTCCCTGTGTCTGCTGTTCTTGCCTGCCTTGTTGCTTTCCTGACTCACTCTGCTTATAGGAGAAGAACTCTCTTTCTCCTTACACCTATATTCTAGCCTCAGAAAGAAGCTTATGTGCCAGCATTCTTCTGGGCATTGGGGCTACAACAGAAAAGAAGATGGACCCTGTCCCTGGGCTCACCAAAGCATGTAATTTACCAGACCATGTTAGTCTCTGCCATTTATTGGTAGTGTCAGATACTTAGATTTCTTCATGTATATCTTTCTCAAGCCCCTTGTAACTGTGAGATAGGAGTTAATATTCTCGTTTTACAGTTGGAAAAACTGAGATCCATCTTAATTCCATTCCAGGAGAGGGATGAGGAGGGAGCTCACTCACCCTCAGTCTCCAAAAAGCAATCTAAATTCTTGCCATGTGCTGTGCTTCAGGCCTGACATGAACTAGTCAGGACTATGATATAGTCCAGGCTGTTCTTTTAGGATGGGGCAGCCTGCAATCTTGATTCATTTCCTTCTTTCCTCCTAGCCGGAACCCACAGAGGAAGACATTGAAAAGAATCCTGAGCTAAAGAAGCTTCAGATCTATGGGGCTGGCCCCAAGATGATGGGCCTAGGCCTCATGGCCAAGGATAAGACTCTGCGCAAGAAAGGTGAGGCCTGACAGGCTGGGGAAGTGTGAAGAATGGCCTCACCTGGGGAGAGGAGGCGGGGCCCTAACTGTTCAGACTTGTACTTTAGAGCCATTCTCTCTCCCAGATAAGGAAGGGCCCGAGTGTCCCCCTACTGTAGTGGTGAAGGAGGAGTCAGGCGGGGACATGAAGGTGGAGTCAACCTCACCCAAGACCTTCCTGGAGAGCAAGGAGGAGCTGAGTCACAGCCCAGAGCCCTGCACCAAGATGACCATGAGGCTCAGGAGGAACCACAGCAATGCCCAGTTTGTAAGGACCCAGCCCTGACTTCCTAATGCTCTGCTTCTCATCCCTTCAACGAGCATTTCCCCAGCATGGCACTGGACCAGGTTGCGTTAAACAGAAAAGTGGGCCTGGTGGGCCCTGCCCTCAGGTAGCTCACTTAATTGGGGAAACAAGGCCAGCTCACATGGAACAAAGAACAGGAAAGGGTGATCAAGTGCTGTCAACATGAAGTGCTGGAAGGGTGCAGAGAAGGAGACTCCCTCTCCATTGCTTCAGGATAAAGGCTAAGCTCCTCATTACCATGCATGATCCAGTCGCAGCAGACCTCTAGCCTCATTCCCCAGCACTGCCCACCTTACTTCTCTGCTATAGCCACACTGAACTACTTGTAGGTATGTTTGTTTTTTCCCTGAGACGTGCCATGCTTTCTTGCCCCATCCTTTGCACATGCTGTTTCTTCTGCCTGGAAGAGTTTCCCCCTGTTCTCTGCGCCATTGCCAAATCTCAGTTTGCCTTCAGATTTCAGTTAGTTTCAAGTGTCACCTTTTCAGTGAAGTTCTTGTTCAAGGCTGTTCCTCATCTCCAACTGATTTGTGTGCTTCCTCCTCTAGGTTTCCATAGTACTCTTTTATGGGGAGCTATTGGCAGTTTCTACACTGCCTTTTAATTTTTATGAACTTGTGCTTCTGGACTATTGTATGCCTTTAAAAGGAGGATACCATGTCTTATTTAACACTGTACTGTAGGGTCTGGCATAATGTTGAACACATAAGTGTTCAGTAAATGTTTATTGAATGAATAAAAATGGGGAATTCAGCACTGAATGATAAAGACTCTTCTCTCACAGCTCTACCAATTAGTTTATTTGGGGAGATTCTTGCTTGCAGTTTAACTCCTGACCTAGCATGACTAACCTGTACAAGGCCATGAATGATCCAGCCATCAAGCACGGTGGGTTTCTAACAGAGATCTCTGTGGACTAGGATACTGTCTGGAGGAGTAGTATGTTTGAAAGGCTGGACGGGGCTTGGGTTGATGAACTGTTGCCTCCCTCCCCTGGCAGATTGAGTCATATGTGTGCCGAATGTGTTCCCGAGGGGATGAGGATGACAAGCTCCTGCTGTGTGATGGCTGTGATGACAACTACCACATCTTCTGCTTGTTGCCTCCTTTGCCTGAGATTCCCAAGGGTGTCTGGCGGTGTCCAAAGTGTGTCATGGCGGTAAGGACTTCCCAGCCCCAATCTATGTCTGCCTCATAGGCTGTCCTTGCCTTCCTTCATCTGGTCTTATTGAAAGCAGCCTCCTAGCTCAGCCACAGTCTTATGTTTTGGGTCCCTGAGGTTGGTCTAGGTTGGGCAGAGCTTTGGGAGAAAGAAGAGGAGGGCATTCAGCCTGTGTTCTCTGGAAGCTCTCAGACCACCTGGGGAGTTGAGGTTCATAATTAGATTGTATATGATGACATATAATCAAATGTTAAATTGTGTGTTAGAAATTCAGATGTAGAAGTTCAGAGGAGAGGAAAGTGACTAAGAGTAGTAATCAGGGAAGGTGTTAGCAATTAGATTTGGAGGACAGGAATATGAAGAAAAAAATATTCTTTTAATTTCCAAGTTTTTTATTTTTTATTTCTTTTTGAAAGTGTGGAAAATAGACAAATTACCTATCATCTTACCACCTAGAGATAACCATTGTTAATAGTCTGGTGTCTTTTCTTCTCATCTTTTCGTTGTTGGGTATATATAACTAACAGGTCTGGGATCATACTGTGTACTTTCATTTGTTACTTTATAATAATTTTTCTGTATTATTTGTTCATGGGTATGATTTCTTATAAAGGGTTCATCATGTGGGTATAATATTTATTATTTTCCTTCTGTTGTGATAATTAAATTGATTTGCCCTGTTGTAGACTTCAGTTACAAGCATTGGGCAGACTTTCTAGGCTGGGGAATGGAGGAGTTCAGGAGTAAGGATATGTGGGGATAACATACCTAGTGCAAGAGAGGCAGTGAGGAGAACACCTGAAGCAGCAGTGAGGGCTAAGAGGCCTGGTAAGTCTGCCAGTTTCATTTCATGAGCCTTTTACCTTAATCCAAATTCTGGGTTGCTCGTCTACATCTTTCCCTGGGTTTCTGGGAGAGTAGATGTTGATAGTCTCTCACCCTGTCAGCTGTGGTCATAGAGTCCAGGTATGCATGTGCACGCGGATACACACACATACACACACACGAGGAAAGAGACTGGAGCAGTGTAATGCCTTGGTAGTGGTGGGGATTCCTTTACGGAGGAGTTTGAATGCCAGTAGTATCATAGACAACAAAGATTGTCAGGTCTACTTAGCTCTCTTCTTTAAGTGGTCTTGGGCTGGTAAACCAGGTTGACATTTAGATTTCAGACATGAGCAGAAGGTGCGTCTGCCTCGGGTACATACAACTCTCATCTAAAACCATGAATATAAGTACAAAATGAGTTAGACATATGTCCTGTCTTATGAGACAGTCTAAAGAACAGAAAGTGTGGAGTTTGACACTAAGGGTTGTTGCCTTTGTTTCCCATCCTCCGAGCTACTGGAATATTCAATGTTGTTTTCCCAGGTCTGTAGTTCCAGTCTCGGCATAAAAAAGTTTCTCTAAGCATCCTGTATAAACTCACATTTTGTCTTGAAAGAAAGATAGTGACGGAAGAGCATGGGGTAGCATATTAAATCAGAGCCCATGGTTTAGATAGTCAAGTCCTGAAGGAAGAGAAGATAAAAGCATGGTAGAAGTGCATGTGAGGAATGAAGAGACTAACTGCACTGAAGTGCTAGGAGAAAAAGATAGAGCTATGATGTGAGACCTGCCTCAGGGGCCTTCAGTACAAACCTACGGCTGTTCTCCTTCCCGATTTCTACCCCATATTCCAGCTCAGCTTTTGGGGATTCTCCACCCTTTGCCTCTGCCTTGGTGACGTGTTCTCCTTTGGGTTTCAGGAGTGTAAGCGCCCCCCTGAAGCCTTTGGCTTTGAGCAGGCTACCCGGGAATACACTCTGCAGAGCTTTGGCGAGATGGCTGACTCCTTTAAAGCCGATTACTTCAACATGCCAGTACACGTAGGTGATGGAGGGCTGGGGTAGCGTCAGGGCTAGGGTCATAGGCGCCTGATGGTCTATAGCTCACCTGGGTCAATGGGGCCAGGATGTGATGAGCCACAGTCATCAGCTACCCCTGTTCCTTAGATGGTACCCACAGAACTTGTGGAGAAGGAATTCTGGCGGCTGGTGAATAGCATTGAGGAAGATGTAACTGTTGAGTATGGGGCTGACATCCATTCCAAAGAATTTGGTAGCGGGTTCCCCGTCAGTGACAGTAAGCGGCACCTAACCCCTGAGGAGGAGGTGAGTAGATGATTCATGGTTATATTCAGCTGTGTGACTTAGGCAAGTCCTTCAGTATCTGAAAGACTCAGTATCTCTATAGGAAGGGGACTGTTATCCCTGCCTTATGTGTTGCTGTGAGATTTAGATGGGAGGATGTGTGTAAAGAGCACAGCCTAGTATCTTGCATGGCATCTCCAGCCATGAGATTAGCTATTTTTTGTCTGTAGAAAGGGAATAGTATTCATTTTGCAAATTCTATAAGAATTAAATGAGAAGGTATTTGAAGTACCTGTCAGAGTACCTGGCTCATTCATAAGACGTGTTCAGGGACTGGGATTGTTAAGTGCAGGAAATAAAGAGGCCCTAGGCCTGTATCGCAAGAAGGGTACATTTTGGTCCAGAGCAGGGGCTTTTAACTTGCAGGTACTTTGGCAAGTGGGCACATCTGCAAACTTTCCTAAAATTGAAGTAAGGTGAAGTGAATTGAAATTTTTTCTATGCATTTGAGGGAGGCAGGGGGAAGAACATCTGTAGTATTTTTTCGACATTTCAGAAAGGTCTGTGACCTCAAAATTAAGGTTCCCTGGGCTAAAGAACTCAGCACCTTAGCAAAACTCTCATCTCTTTTCCACAAATACCTGACCTATCAGGAGTATGCTACGAGTGGTTGGAACCTGAATGTGATGCCAGTGTTGGAACAGTCTGTACTGTGCCACATCAATGCAGATATCTCTGGCATGAAGGTGCCCTGGCTGTATGTGGGCATGGTCTTCTCAGCCTTTTGTTGGCATATTGAGGATCACTGGAGTTACTCCATTAACTACCTCCACTGGTGAGTGGGGTCCTGGGCAGCCAAGGAAGCATTCAGGGTGGGCTCTTTGAGTGCCCACTCTACGTGTCCCCTTTCTTTTTGGCCAGGGGTGAGCCGAAGACCTGGTATGGGGTACCCTCACTTGCAGCAGAACATTTGGAAGAGGTGATGAAGAAGCTGACACCTGAGCTCTTTGATAGCCAGCCTGACCTTCTGCACCAACTTGTTACCCTCATGAATCCCAACACCCTCATGTCCCATGGTGTGCCGGTGAGTGCCTAGGAAATGGGCAAGGAATAGGAATGAGTTAGTGATGTCCTGTATGGTGGTGGTGGTCATTGTCTAGAATATACCCCCATGCCTTTCTCATCCTTATTCTCTCTTAATCAGACTGTAGGTTTGATGGAAATAATAGTGGTTAGAGATACAGTGTGATGGTGAGCCCCCTGGGCCAGATGTTTTGGGGCAACACCTTAAGGGTGGATTCCACCAGTAGAAGAGGGAAATGAAAGAAGGACTGGGCAAGACAAGTCTCCATACTGTTAAGGGCACACATCATTTTCATTCACCTCCTGTTAGTCATAACTTAGTCGCATGGCCACATCTAGTTGTGAGAAAAACTGGGAAATCTGATTTTTATTAAGGATGGTCATGTACCAGCTACAAATTGGAGGTCATATTATTATGGAAGAGGGTGAGAATGGATATAGGGGGACAACTAGCAGTCAACTGCTATACTTCCCATATGGTGACCCATCTTGGAGAATTGAGTAGGTCTGTTTAGTTAACAGGTCAGAGTTCTGTGGTGGTAATTACTTTGCAAATACATAAGTGTATCACATCAAAATGTTGTGCACCAACAGGTTATATGTCAGCCGTATCTCAATAAAGTTGGTGGGGAGTGGGGGGAATTAACCTAAAAAAAAATGCCAATATCTTTCAGCATTTAAAAAAAAAAGCTGAACTCAGAATCCTGGCTTGTCCTAGTCTCCTTCTCTATAGTTTTCTCTCCCACTCTGGGTACACATCCTGGCTTACCTCTAAGGGGCTTTATATTCCTGGGAATTTCTTTTTTTTTTTTTTTGGAATTTCTAATGTTGATTAACATCAGCCAGCTTTCTGGTATGGGTCTTAAAATAACCTGATCAGTAGTCCTGTAGGAATAGGATTGAGTACATTGTCCACCTTTGCTTCAGTCTTACTCATTCTGTGGTTATACTTCTCCCCACTCCCTTCAACTCACCACTCCCCCTACGCACACACCCCCACACCCCAGCCTTAGCTACCCTGCCACTTAGTCTGACGTAGGGAACATGGTAGACAGTCAGTACATACTGAATTAATCTCCTTGAAATTCCTGGTCACCTGAACAGCAGGTCTTTGGACTAGGTCAGTGGTTCTCACCGGAATTTCTTGCCTTCAGCTTGTTTTACTATACTATATAACCTGCAAGTAATACTTTTACACATTTTAGTGGTACTTAACTAAGGATTGAGATACCTAGGGAATTAGAGGAAATGAATTCTGCAACAGTTTAGGTCACCTTCCTCCACTTGAGGGCGGTGGTGGGGGTTACATTTTCCCTCTCTGCATCACCCCATTTGAAAATGACTGGGCTCAAGGTATGGAAATGATCAAGGGCCCTTCAGGTTATGCTCTTCGCAAGTAGACATTGAGTCTGACCTTTCCTCAGGCTACTTCCTGATTCACAGCATCCTTTCTTTTCCACAGTGTCAAGAATTGTAAGAGTAGGAGAGGATTCTCCTTAAGGATTCAGACAGCTAAGATGCATGCATATATATATATAATATATAGCTATTCAATTCTTGGCTCTTGTTTAAAAAAGTCTTATCACAGACTCTTAAACATGTGCTCTTTGCATCCACCTCCACAGCATTTCTCCTGCTCATGGCTCCCCAGCTTCTCTGGCCAGCTCTTGTTTCACCACCTCACCCTCTGTCTGCCCTGCCCCTCCTATAGGTAGCTCCCGGCATCTCCAGGCTCTTTAGACTTGGCAGTATCCCCTCCATCCAAGACATCGGATTTTTCATATTCATATGTTGGCAAACTGCAATTTAGCCAGCTGGAGCTCCCTCAGCCGTCTTTGGCTGCCCCCACTCCTACCTGCCACCACTTACCCATCTTCCCCTTTGGTGAGAGAAGGCCGTTTCTTTTTTTGATAAAAGATATATAGTATAAGTATTTTTATTATAAAAGAAACTGCACCCCCCTTCAAAAAAAAAAAAAGGAAATACAAAGGTCACCTCTATTTTCCTCCACATTTTGTTGTTTCCACCTGTTTTTTATGTAAATTTTGACATAACAGTAATTAGTGTATGGATTTTTATAATCTCTTTTGTTAAGTTTGATCATCTAGAATGGCATTGTTCAGCTTGATAGCCACTAGCCACATGTGGCTGTTGAGCACTTGAAACATGATTAGTCATAACTGAAATGTATTTAAAGTATAAAGCACATGTTGGATTTCAAGGTGTAATATGAAACAGTTTAAAATATCTCACTAATACTTCTGTATACCAGTTATACTTTAAAATGATATTGTGGATATGTTAAATAAAATATATTAAAGTTAATTTTACTTTTTTAATGTGGCTATTAGAGAATTTGAAAAGTATGTATGTGGCTGGCATATTTCTGTTGGACAGTGCTGGTTTAGAATGATTTTTGCTTCCTCACCATGAACTATTTATACCATCTTTTTTGAAAAACAACTTTATTGCAGTATAATTTACATACCATTAAAATCATGCATTTTAAATGCACGATTCAGTGAATTTACAAAGTTGTGCTACCATTACTATAATCCAGTTTTAAAACATTTCCATCACCCCGAAAGGATCCTGTGTACCCTTTTGCGGTCACTCTCCATTCCAACCCCTAGTCTCAAGCAACCACTAATTGACTGACTCTAAAAATTTGCTTTTTCTAGACAGTTCATATAAATGGAATAATATGTGGTCTTTGTATATCTGGCTTTTCATTTAGCATAATGTTTTTGAGGTTCATCTGTGTTAGAGCTTGTTTCAGAACTTCCTTTTTAAGGTGGACTAATATTATATTGTATGGATATACTAAATTTTGTCTATTCACCAGTTGATGGACTTTGGGGTCATTTTTTTTTTAATAGCTGCAGAATGTGAGGAAAGCTTTTTTAAAAAAAACTATATAGGAAGGAAATAGTAAAGTGACATTGGGAAAATGAGGGTGCAGGAGCATTAGGTTTTATTTCTGGCTCTGCTACTTGAGGCTTTTCTAGGACTCAGTTTTCACATCTATAAAATCAAGGCTGGGACTAGATATTCAACAGATATTGCTAGAACTCCCTGTGTGCAAGGCCTCTGGTCAACACCCTGAAAGCAAATAAACCAATCCCTGCCTTTGGTCATGTGCAGTGAAGTAGAGGACAGAGATGAGTAAACAACTGGAATAAAATATTATTAGAGGTGTTACAGAAGAACAACAGACTGGGTCATTAGGAAGTTGAGGGAGGGGTCAGGAAAGTATTTGTAGAAATGGTGACACTTTGAAGGAAGAGTAAGAGTTTGTCTGTTGGGGCCATGGCTTTATCATGTAGGTATGAGGATTTGAGTGAGGGGTTCTCAGCAGGGACATTACATGATCAGATTTGCATTTTGGTTGGGGAAGACAATTCTGATTGATAATGGGGGCCAGTGCAGTAGTACAAGCAGTAAATACTGATATTGTCTCTAAGTAGGAGTAGATTTGAGAAAAAAAATGTATTGGAGGTGGGAGCTGATATATGACCTGAATAAATTTGGAGATTCAATGCTGATTCTCTCCACATAATCTAGAATCTTAGCAGAGGAACTGTTGTGTTGAAAGCTATAAACCTTTTAGGTTCTTAGTATATATTGGCAATTTTGCTTTCTAGAGAAGTTATTGGACCCCATACCTGCACTGTACTTATTTCACTGTGTCTTCATCAGCGTTAAATGTTCATCTTAAAAAACTTTGTAAGACTTCTTGGTAATGGTGGCAAACTAAACATACACATGGCTACTTCCATTCCTTATTGAAACTTCACTAAAATGACACAAAGGGATTTTTTTTTAAGGTAAAAAAATCACAATGATGGGGAAAACAAGAAAAGAGACAATGAAAAAATTCTTGAAACTAAGAAACAAGAAAACTGAAACTTAAGTCAGTACCTGGAACATCTGAGAATCAATCTGAAAGCTGTGGGAACCTCACCCACAATAGGTAGTGGGAAATGTGACCCTCCCTCACTAGCAAAAGATTGTGAGGTGTACTTTTGAAATTGATCTCTGGATTGAGGTCTTTTAGGTACAGTTGAGGTATAGTGAAACTACTAGAATTCATTGTATACTTACTGAATGTTGAGGTTCCCAGCCATCCTCCTCCACGTGACTCTTAGAACACTGGTAGCCAGACCTTTTTTTTTCAGGCACAGAAAATGGGAGAGTTTTCTCTGGGGACTCTTAACTGGCTCAAAAGGAAAGACCTAGAATTTCCCAAACTAAGTGGCTTTACCCTACAGTGAAGCTCACAGTTGACAGACTTCATCTCAGTACTCAGAACTTCTATTCAGTCTTTTCCTTTCTTACTTTTGAATATAGGTAGATAACCGAGAAAACTCTAGAACAAAGTAGAACCAAATGGTTAAAAAGCAGTTTGAACAGAGGCTAGGCTGGGAGAAGTAAACTTCAAAAAGAAAAGGAAAAGAAACCTCATTAAAACTTTCAGAGATGAGCATATGTTGCAAATGTAAAATAAGAACAAGATGCTATTTTAAAAGAACATGCTAAGAACAGAAAAGAGCTCTTGGAAATTAAAATTAATGATAACAAAAGTGGAAAACTAAAGAAAAAGCATAGAAGATAAACAGTCAAGGATATCTCCCAGAAAATAGAATAAAAAGTTAAAGGTAGAAAAAGCTAGAGAAAATCAGAGACTTTTCTTCTGGTAGTTCAATATTCAATAATTCTCTCTGAAAAGAGAATAAATGAAAACTGAAAGGATCAAATTATTAATGAAAGTGTTTAAGAAAATTTCCCTCAACTACAAGAGTTTCCAGAATCAAAGGGCCTACCCAGTACATGAATGAGAATAGATCCACACCAAGGTATATCTGGTGAATTTTCATATCAAACACTGGGACCAGAAAACTCGTAACAAGCTTTCTGAGAGAAAACTGGTTTCATTCAAAGCATTACAAATCAGAATGGCTTCAGACTTTCAAAAGCAACATTGAAATCCAGAACACTAGAAACATGCCTTCAAAATGGTTTTCAACTTAGAATTTTATATGTGCAGTCAAATTATCAAGTGTGAGGGTAGAATAGAGATATTTTTCTAAATTCTTCCCACTGTTTCTCAGGAAGCTGTTGGATGATGTGCTTAATTAAGCACAGCAAAGGAACAGACCAAGAAAGAGGAAGACATGGGATCTAGGAAACAAGAATCTGTCATGGGAGAGTGAAAATCCAGGGAGGGCAGCTGGGCCCAATTGTAACAGATCATAAGGCTCTATGAGAGATTGCTACAAAAGGTGAAAAGTGATAGTTTTACATTTGTCAAAAAGGTTGGGATTAAATTACTAATACATGCATAGAAAACTAAGCAAATTGAGAAATAGAAGGCTATTTTTAATATAGTCTTGAGGCGTGATATTTAGAATTGTTAAGGTGAATGCCAAAATAATCAGAAGAGGTGAAAACCAATGGCTGTAGGAAATGGAGAAATGGCAGGGCCTGCTGATTTTACAGCAGATCTTGTAGAACCACTTGGTGTGAAACTGCTTACATGACTGGTAACAAAAATTGTTACTGAGAAAGGAATAGCCAGCTTAATGGAAAGTAATATTTTGAATTTTTATAAAAATTATTAAGTTGAAATATTTTGGTATATTTCCTGCTTTTGACTCAAATTCTCTTTTTTAAAATTAATTTATTTTAATTGGAGGCTAATTACTTTACAATATTTCCTGTCGTCACAAATCAAAACCTTGAGAACAGAGACCAGTGGTCCTCTCTGTTGGAGTTGGAGTGTCTGGGAATCTGTTGTCAGACTGTTCCCTGAGACTTTCCTTCCTCTCTTTGAGGACTCTGCACTTAGATGAGGTTTCTGTAGACTGTGGAAAACTTTTATCTCAGCGATCTTGGCTTTTCTTCCTCAGGTTGTCCGCACAAACCAGTGTGCAGGAGAATTCGTCATTACCTTCCCTCGTGCTTACCACAGTGGCTTTAACCAAGGCTACAACTTTGCCGAGGCTGTCAACTTTTGCACTGCTGACTGGGTGAGTCTGGAGTGTGATGACGGGTGGCAAGGAGAAGCAGGAGGGTGGTAGGGAAGCTGAGGCACCATTGCCTCCAGACTTGGCCATACTCAACCTTGAACCTGACCACAGCTGCCAGCTGGGCGCCAGTGCATTGAGCACTACCGCCGACTCCGAAGATATTGTGTCTTCTCCCATGAGGAGCTCATCTGCAAGATGGCTGCTTGTCCAGAGAAGCTGGACCTGAACCTAGCAGCAGCTGTGCATAAGGAGATGTTCATCATGGTGCAGGAGGAGCGGCGTCTACGAAAGGCCCTGTTGGAGAAGGTGGGTGGTGGGGAGAGTGCACAGGATTGGGTACCCTAGTCTGGCAGAGATAGGGAGTGGAAGAAATAGGAGTAGGCACCATTCTTGGGAAGTACTGAAAAGAACTAAGTACTGAAAAGAACACATCTAAGTTGGAAACTACATTCCATTCTTTGCCATTTACTAATAACTGTTGGCAAGTTAATTTACTTGACTGAGCATCAGCATCCCCCTCTGAAAAAGAATGGAATTATAATAGTGCTTATCTTTTTGGATAGTTGAGTGGATTTAAGATGTTAAGTGGGCTTCCCAAATGGCTCAGATGTTGAAGTGTCTTTCTGCAATGAGGGAGACCCAGGTTCGATCCCTGGATCAGGAAGATCCCCTGGAGAAGGAAATGGCAACCCACTCTAGTACTCTTGCCTGGAAAATTCCATGGATGGAGGAGCCTGGTAGGTTATAGTCTATGGTGTCGCAAAGAGTCGGACGTGACTGAGCGACTTTACTTTCACTTTCTTTTCTTTGAAGATGTTAAGTAAGTAACCCATAGCAGGTGCTGGTATAGCTGCTATTCATGATTATGTAAATAACACAATAAGACCAACTTACATAACGAAACCCCCACTTGCTGGTAAGCTGGACAACCTTTTCAGGTTACCTCCCACTCTATAAAATGGGAATAAATACCTAACTTGCAAGGTGGTTGTAAAGCTTGAGTAAGGTGATTTATGTCAAAGCATCTATTACTGCACTTTCAGTGTAGCAGCTGCCATTATTAATAATATGAACAAAATAATTGAAATATGGGATATTAAGAAATGCCATTTTATTGCAATTCAAATGGTTTAGCAGTTCAGATTGGGTGTTACTGAGTAGAAGGCAGATAGATTCCTTATAACTTATCAGTTTTGTTTGAAGGTGAGTGGGACTGCTGTTCATGTAGTTTAGCTGCCTTCTTAAAGCTCCAAACTTGCTCAGTTAGGGAATTGATTTAGTGAGAGTGCTCCATAGGATGACAAAAGAATGCTGGTATTGAGGAATCCCATGCTGGATCCCTTTTCTTAAAATAAGGAAATTTAGGCTAATATTGTCTTATTTTAAAGCTCATTTATAACTTCCCTATGAGTATGGGCTCTAAGAATTGCAGCTTTGGTAAGTGTTGGAAGTCTGGGGCCTATCAGTCTGTGGTATTAGTTGATGGGCTTTTTTAGGCATCATTTTTTCTCTCTGTTCAGTGCTGTTATTAAATGATGACTTTGGGACTATGCTAGGCTACAGGAAGGAGCCAAAGTAAGGTGGGAAAAGTAGATGTTCCCATACTAACACTCAGAATTCTCTACATTTGGCCCTTACCTAGGAGAATAATTCTGGAACCCCTAGTCTCAAAATTCTGTAAAAGATTGTATGTGTGTCTGTCTGTGTGTTTGAGTCCTTTTTTAGCAAGAGGGCTCAAATTCTGTAAAAGATTGTGTGTGTGTGTGTATGTATGTTTGTGTATATGTTTGAGTCCTTTTTTAGCAAGAGGGCTCATAGCTTACATCCAGTTCTCTAAGGAGTCCATGATCCAAGAATAGCTAGGGGCTTCACCCTAAGAGCAGCATTCTCTAGCTTCAGATTCAAAATAGGCTGTAGTCAGATTCTTACTTTGTGCAAGTTACTCTCTCTAAGACTTTGAGATAGGCCTGTGAAATACGTGGCTTTATCTGAAAATTAGCTAATATCAGTAAATATTTGTTGAGTGCCTATTGTTCCCCTTCCTATAGTCATCATGTTATACATTAGACTTCCCCAAATCTATTTATTTTCTAACTGGAAGTTTGTGTCCTTTGACCAGCATCTTCCTATTTTCCGACCTCCCTAGCCCTTGGCCACCACCATTCTACTGTTTCTTTTTTGTTTTGTTTGGCCATGCTGCAAGCCAGCTTGCAGGATCTCAGTCCCCCCACCAGGGGTTGAACCCAGGGCATAGCAGTGAAAACCTGGAATTCTAACCACTAGGCCACCAGGGAACTCCTCCTACTCTGTTTTTAGGAGTTTGACTTTTTTAGATTCCATATATAAGTGATACTCTGTGATAGTTGTCTTTTTTGTCTGATTTGTTTAACTCAGTATAATGCCCTCAAGGTCCATCTGTGTTGTCACAAATGGCAAGGTTGCTGTCTTCCATATGGCTGAGTAATGCATATTCCATTATATGTATATGTACATATACACATACATATACCACATCATCTTTATCCATTCATCCATTTATGGACTCTTAGGTTATTTCCATATCTTGGCTATTGTGAATAATGCTGTAGTGAACAAGTTCAGATACCTTTTTAAGATCCTAGTTTCATTTCCTTTGGAGTATACCCGGAAGAGGGATTGCTAGATCATATGGTTAATTCTATTTTTAATTTTTTGAGAAACCTTCATATTGTTTTCCAAAGTGGCTGTACCAGTCTGCATTCCTACCACAGTGTACAAAGTTTCCCTTGTCTCCACCTTCTCTCCAACATGTATCTCTTTTCTTTTTGATGATAAGCCATTCTGACAGGTGGGAGGGGATGTTATGGTTTTGATTTGCATTTTCCTGATGGTTAGTGATGTACATTTTTTCATGTACCGATTAGCCATTTGTATATCTTCTTTGGAAAAACATCTTTTCAGGTCCTCTGCCCAGTTCTTATTCGGGTGTTTGGGGTTTTGCTGTTGAGTTGTATGAGTCCTTTATATACTTTGGATGTTAACCGTTTATCAGATAGACAGTTTGCAAATATTTTCTCCCATTCCATGGGTTGCCTTTTCATTTTGTTGATGATTTCTTTTGCTGTGCAGATGCTTTTTAGTTTGATATAGTCCCACTTATTTATTTTTGCTTTTGTTGCTTGTGCTTTTTAAAGATACCATGTACAAGAAATCATTGCTCACACCAATGTCCAGGAGCATTTTCCCTATGTTTTCTTCTAGGAGTTTTATGGTTTCAGTTCTTAGGTTTAAGTTTTTAATCTATTTCAAGTTAATTTTCATGAGTGATATAAGATAAAGGTCCAGTTTCATTTTTCTACATGTGATTATCCAGTTTTCCCAGTACCATTTATTGGAGAGACTAGCTTTTCCCCACTGAGTATTCTTGACTCCCTTGTCAAATATTAGTTGAGTCTATGTATGAGAGTTTGTTTTGGGGCTTACCATTGGTTTATGTGTCTATTTTTATGTCATTACCATACTGTTTTGATTACTACAGCTTTGTAATATAGTTTGAAATCAAGAAACTTGATACCTCCAGCTTTGTTTTTCTTTCTCAGGGTTACTTTGACTGTTGAGGGCCTTTTGTGGTTCCACTATTCTAAGTGCTAAGATACTTTTCTATGTCCTTAGTGACTTTACCTTTGTTAATCCCAACCCAATGAGGATAGTACTATAGTCTCCATTTTACAAAATAGGGAAACTGAAACCCAGAGAGATTTAAATAATTTACTCTGTATCCACACAGCTAGATTTGTAATGTGCAGTGGACTCATATGAGCAGGATTTGTAATGTGCAGAGCACATTTGTGGCAGGGTGGGATTTGTAATGTGCAGTGGACTTACACAGAAGTTAGGTCAGTACAGAAGACAAAAACTGTTAGAATCAAAATTTCTCTCTAAAATCCCCAGTTGCCCATAATGCATAGCATTATATTGTCTTTCAGTTACTCCGAGATAGCTGGCTTTTCCTCCAGTTTTGGAGTGGATTGCTTTTTCTTCATCTAATCAACAGATAAAGTCATTGGCTTAGGTTTGGAACTTTAAACACTGGATACAAGCACATAGTTTATTTCTCTTAAGTTATAGATGTGTATGCAGTGTGCTGCTAAAGCAGCCAGCACAGTGCCTAGAGCACAGTGGGCACTGAGTGCCTGGAAGCTAGCATTATTCCCCAGTACCTGACACTTGTCTTGGCCACTTCCACATATTGCCATCTCTCTGGTGCCTTGGTCCACGTTTTCCTCACCTTCTCTCACCCCTAAGGCCCTTTCTGCTAATCTGAAACTTACCTGATTTTTCTTCCTCTCAACCTACATTGATCTTACCTTGCTTCATATGATTACCCAGGTTTGAGAGTCTGGACTTCACAGAGGCAGTGTGATCTGTGGAGTTTTGTCTCCTTCATAGCTCCTAGCACAGATTTGAGTCTTTAACGTGGAGCTCAGTGGTGGCTGAGTTAGGGGTTTCTGCAGCCCTGTTCTGCTTCTATATAATGAACACCCCCAGGGCATCACCGAAGCTGAGCGAGAAGCTTTTGAGCTGCTCCCGGATGATGAACGCCAGTGCATCAAGTGCAAGACCACGTGCTTTCTGTCAGCCCTGGCCTGCTATGACTGCCCTGACGGCCTTGTCTGCCTTTCCCACATCAATGATCTCTGCAAGTGCTCCAGTAGCCGGCAATACTTGAGGTGAGCAGGGGGCTTACCTGGGGGAAGTGGGCTGAGGAGGGGGATGTAGAACTGGGCCAGATGTGCTCTTCCCTGCCCTCTTCCTGTAGGTATCGGTACACCTTGGATGAGCTCCCTGCCATGCTCCATAAGCTGAAGGTCCGGGCTGAGTCCTTTGACATGTGGGCCAACAAAGTGCGAGTGGCCCTGGAGGTGGAGGATGGGCGGAAGCGCAGTGAGTGATGGGGGGACGGAGGGACTCCACAGGCAAGTTCTATTCCCTTTTCTTCTGTACCCTCCACCCCCTTCCTCTGCCTTTACTCAATACTGCCTACTCCTTGCTGCTCTTATTCTCTCTCCAGGCCTTGAAGAGCTGAGGGCACTAGAGTCAGAGGCCCGTGAGCGGAGGTTTCCTAACAGTGAGCTGCTGCAGCGACTAAAGAACTGCCTGAGTGAGGCAGAGGCTTGCGTGTCCCGGGCTCTGGGGCTGGTCAGCGGCCAGGAAGCTGGGTATGGCAGCGTGAGGCATTGGGCACAGATAGCCTGCTGAGGAATGAGCACCTTAGGAAAAGGACTTTTGGTGGGGGGTGGTGGTGACCTCTGAGTACCATTAGCAGGTGACATCAACAGGAAGCTGACAGGCACTGCCATTGGAGGAACTGGGGAGGCAAGGAGGCCAGGCAGCTAGAACGGAGGGGCGTACCCCAGTTCGAAGAAAGCTAGGATTGTCTTTTTATCAGTACCTGAAGGTACTGATTTCAGACAGGCTGAGGTCAGGGAGTTGTTGGAGGTTTAGGAATAAGAAAAGGACACAGAAGCATACACTTAATCTGACTTCACAGTAGAATATGGATTATAATTGTCCAGCTTCTGTTGCCATCAATTTCTAAGCTTTCCCCATCAAATAAATCCTATATTCCTCTCTTCTAATTCTTTCCCCTCATCATATGAACATGCATGTATCTTAAAACTCTCTCTCTAACCTGGGCATTTGCAGGGAACTGTGACGTATGAGAGGTCAAGGTGGGCATGTATGAGGAAAGGTGTTGGGCCTTAGTATAGAGATGGAGGGAGGGGACTGGGTTGGACTTGAAACCCTACATGTGAAACTCTATAGCCCCCACAGGATGACTGGTCTGCAGATGACCCTTGCTGAGCTCCGGGCCTTTCTGGACCAGATGAACAACTTGCCTTGTGCCATGCACCAGATTGGGGATGTCAAGGTGAGGAGGGGTAAACTTGGGGTGCTGCTCAGGGTTTGGGGGAGAGGGAGGGGGACCTGAGCAGCAGGCCAGGACAGGATGCACCTGTGAGTAATAGAGGTAGGAGGCAAAGGGTTTAGCAAACTGCCTGTTAGAAATGGGATTTGAGGCACAAGTGGCAAGGGTACAGATACAGGATGTGTAGTCAAGGAAAGGTTTCCTCTTCAAGGTAGAAGAAG
Source organism: Capra hircus (assembly GCF_001704415.2). Taxonomy (NCBI): domain Eukaryota; kingdom Metazoa; phylum Chordata; class Mammalia; order Artiodactyla; family Bovidae; genus Capra; species Capra hircus. The sequence goes on from NW_017189516.1 coordinate 20,540,070, forward strand.
TGAAAGGAAGTAATAAGGGTGTTTGTGGGCCTGGAAAGCTGAGTAAAGTTCAAGAAGGTACAGAAATAGGATGGAAAGAGCAGTGGACACCAGTGTGAGTGTACAGATTGTGAGAAGGCCAAGCAACCTGTGCAGCCCTATGGACTGTAGCCCGCCAGGCTCCTCTATCCATAGAATTCTCCAGTCAAAAGTACTGGACTGGGTTGTGGTTGCCATGCCCTCCTCCAGGGGATCTTCCCATCCCAGGGATCAAACCCAGGTCTCCTGCATTGCAGGCAGATTCTTTACCTTTAGGGAAGCCCTTTAGACTCCTGACCAATCCCTATTAAGAATCTCAAGGAGTGGACCCAGAGATCTGTGTTTTAACAAATGTCCTAGGGTATGTAGTGGGCAGTGAGTATTAGGAACCACTGCTTAGGGCCTGGCGAAGGGAGAGTGCCTAGACCATGCTAGGTTCTCTTCCCAAATACTGAAGGGTAAGAAGGTAAGTAGGGCAGAGGTATGTGGTGGTGGGACCTCTGTGTGGGCTCTGCTGAGGAGTTTGTTTTTTGTTTGTGTCCTGGTAGGGTATTCTGGAACAGGTGGAAGCCTACCAAGCTGAGGCCTGTGAGGCTCTGGCCTCATTGCCGTCCAGTCCAGGGCTCCTGCAGTCCCTGCTGGAGAGAGGGCGGCAGCTCGGAGTGGAGGTACCTGAAGCCCAGCAGCTCCAGCGGCAGGTGGAACAGGCACAATGGCTGGATGAGGTTAAACGCACACTGGCCCCCTCAGCCCGAAGAGGCACCCTGGCTGTCATGCGGGGACTGTTGGTAGCAGGTGCCAGTGTGGCCCCTAGCCCTGCCGTGGACAAGGCCCAAGCCGAACTGCAGGAGCTACTGACCATTGCTGAACGCTGGGAGGAGAAGGCCCATCTCTGCCTGGAGGCCAGGTAGGTCCAGCTTCTTCCCCTCCCTGCTCTACTGCATCCTTCAGAGTTTAGCAGAGAAGCTGAAGATGATTCCCATGGGCGGCCTTGGGCACCAGACTCCTATACTGGTGGATTGACTAAGCCTATCCTCCCTCTTTTGTTTAGCTCTGTATTACACGTAGAGGCAGAGATAGTCTTATGGAGAAACAGATGGACAAATGCAGAGCTATATAGAGTACTAGCTACACAGGCTGACGTGTGCACACGCTCATGAGAAGGACCAACAAGCAGATGAACACCTGTCAGTAGAAAGACCCCACACATGGGACAGTCTGACAAACTGCAATTCCCAGGTTAATACTGTGTGTGTAGGCACTGCCAGCAGGCGGACAGACTGGTGGACAAACAGCATGGGGATACGGCAGAAGTTTTGGTGCGTGCAATCGAACAAGCAGAGACTGACAGCCGCTTGTAGGCAGAATACAAGCAAGTAGGCCCAAGTGGCAGCCACAGGGGCTCATACTGCTATACCCAAAAGTCAGGCTGGGCTTCTGGTCACGGAGACCATCCCAGACTGAGGCCTCTTTTTTCCCTACCTTTAGGCAGAAGCATCCACCAGCCACGCTTGAGGCCATAATTCATGAGGCAGAAAACATCCCTGTTCACCTGCCCAACATCCAGGCTCTCAAGGAGGCTCTTGCTAAGGCCCGGGCTTGGATTGCTGATGTGGACGAGATCCAAGTGAGGACCCTGTTGCCCCACCCACCCTTCACCCCAGATCTTCAGTCCAGATGGGAGAGATGTCATACACTGTGTTGTTCTGGGTTGAGTTGGATTGGCTAGAGCAAGGAAGGGGGCATAGCACATTGTGAGGAGACAAAACATGCTTGGTGAGCTGTGTGAAGAAGGGTTGCGAGGCTGGCCTGAGGGAAGATAGGATGCTGGTTAAGATGAGAATGGTAGGGGCAGGGAGGCTAAAAGAGGCCAACCACAACCATGTAACTGGTCTGGTGGTCCTGGGGACTGCCTGGATATCTGGAGGCTGAGCCAGTGGATGTACGAGTTGGAGGAGAGCGCCAGGTTGGCGTACCTTCCTTAGGATGAGTCTTTTCTTCTGGCTTAAGACTGTGAGTCCAGTCCATCTTCCCAATTCAGGACCAGGGTCAGAGTAGCATCAGTAGATGTTGGCGAGTGGAATTGAGCTTTCTCTTGCCCTGTCCCAGAATGGTGATCACTACCCCTGCCTGGATGACTTGGAGGGTCTGGTGGCTGTGGGCCGGGACCTACCTGTGGGGTTGGAGGAACTGAGACAGCTAGAGCTGCAGGTACTGACAGCGCACTCCTGGAGGGAGAAGGCCTCCAAGACCTTCCTCAAGAAGAATTCTTGCTACACTCTGCTGGAGGTGAGGCCTGGGACCTGACCCACAGCCTCTCCTGCCTCTGACCCAGATGTGAGACAGCTCATGTGAGAACGTGGGTTTGGGGGCTTTGGGTATGGGAAGGATGGGAACCCCAGACATTCCCTCTCTGCCTGCCTGCCTCAGGTGCTCTGCCCGTGTGCAGACGCCGGCTCAGACAGCACCAAGCGCAGCCGTTGGATGGAGAAGGAGCTGGGGTTGTACAAATCTGACACAGAGCTGCTGGGGCTATCTGCGCAGGACCTCAGGGACCCAGGCTCTGTGGTAAGGAGCTTAGGCCCAGATGGGGAGAAGAGTCTGGCAATGATAGTGTCTGAGCCTGGTGACCATGGGCAGACCGCTTGCTCCCTGTGTGTCAGTTCTCTTGGTTTGGGAGTGGGGTGTTCATGGTGCCAGAGAAGGAGGGTTGGGGTGCTGACCTCTCCTCCCCTGTCCTGGGCACGGCAGATCGTGGCCTTCAAGGAGGGGGAACAGAAAGAGAAGGAGGGAATCCTGCAGCTACGTCTCACCAACTCCACCAAACCCAGTCCACTGGCATCATCGACCACAGCTTCCTCTGCAACCTCCATCTGTGTGTGTGGGCAGGTGCCAGCCGGGGTGGGAGCTCTGCAGTGTGACCTGTGTCAGGACTGGTTCCATGGGCGATGTGTGTCGGTACCCCGCCTCCTCAGTTCCCCAAGGCCCAGTCCCACCCCATCCCCACTGCTGGCCTGGTGGGAGTGGGACACCAAATTCTTGTGTCCGCTGTGCATGCGCTCACGGCGCCCACGCCTGGAGACCATCTTGGCACTGCTGGTAGCGCTGCAGAGACTGCCTGTGCGGCTGCCTGAGGGTGAGGCCCTGCAGTGCCTCACAGAGAGGGCCATCAGCTGGCAAGGCCGTGCAAGGCAGGCTCTGGCCTCTGAGGATGTGACTGCTCTGTTGGGACGGCTGGCTGAGCTTCGCCAGCGGCTGCAGGCTGAACCCAGGCCCGAGGAGCCCCCTACCTACCCTTCAGCCCCCGCCTCTGACCCTCTCAGAGAAGGCAGTGGCAAGGATATGCCTAAGGTGAGCTGTGCAGCCCAGCTCTTTCACCCTCAAATTCCTGTTTCCTAGCCCTTGCCCTTAGGCTCCAGCCCTACTACCCCTGCTCTCTGACTTTTGGTCTCCTTTGGCCTGGCCTTCTTGCCCCATTCTGCCTCCTCTCCAGATCCCTGTAATGCTCAATGCTGGCAGCCTGTGTCTGCCCTTCTCCAGGAGGTGGAGGGTCCCAAGTCTGAAGTTGGGGGGCAGCAGTAGGATCTGGTTCTTCAGTTACCACTACCTTTTCTTGATCTCTCTGGCAGGTGCAGGGGTTGCTAGAGAATGGAGACAGCATGACCAGTCCTGAGAAGGTAGCCCCGGGGGAGGGCTCAGGTAAGAGAGGTAGGTCAAAGTGTGGGTAGGCTGTTAGTGGATTTCACCAGAGTGATCCCTGTGGTCCTTAGCTCTGTTGGGGTAGGGGGCAGGGGTATAACCAGGAGTAGCCTCTAACACAACCTGTCCCTGCAACCCCCCAGACCTGGAGCTGCTGTCCTCGCTGTTGCCACGGTTGACTGGCCCTGTGTTGGAGCTGCCTGAGGCAACCCGGGCCCCCCTAGAGGAGCTCATGTTGGAGGGGGACTTGCTTGAGGTGACCCTGGATGAGAACCAGAGCATCTGGCAGCTGCTGCAGGCTGGGCAGCCTCCAGATGTGGAGCGGATCCGCACACTTCTGGAGGTGAGAGGACAGGTCCTGTGCAGAGCTAGGAGGTCAGGTGGAGCAGGCAGGGAGCCCAGGCCTGACCACTTGCGCTGCACCTCTTTTTGCCTGTTGTGATCACAGCTGGAGAAGGCAGAGCGCCATGGGAGCCGAGCACGGGGCCGGGCACTGGAGAGGCGGCGGCGGCGGAAAGCAGATCGGGGTGGGGAGGGTGATGACCCAGCCCGAGAGGAGCTAGAGCCAAAGAGGGTACGCAGCTCAGGGCCAGAGGCCGAGGAGGCCCAGGAGGAGGAGGAGCTGGAGGAGGAGACTGGGGGTGAGGGCCCACCCCCACCCCTGCCCACCACTGACAGCCCCAGCACCCAGGAGAATGGCTTGGAGCCTGCACTAGGGGCCAGTTCAGGCTCCTCAGGCCCTTTCCCCACTTTGACTCCCCGGCTGCACGTGCCCTGCCCACAGCAGCCGCCTCAGCAACAGTTGTGACAGTGGCTGAGCCTAGCACAGACCCCAACAGAGACCCCTTGGCCTCAAGGATCCTCTTTCTGACCATCAAGCCTGCTTCTTGGGAGGTGGGCGAGTAGGGGGGATGACCACCCCAGCCCACCCCTGAGTCCCTTGACTTTTATATTCTGACTCCAAGGTATTGTTCAGACCTCAGCTCCTGGGGGCTGGCCCCTGGAGTCCCCCTCCCTGGTAGCCTCTAACCAGCATTCCTAGACACCTGAGGCAGATAGATGGATGGGCAGGTGGCAGGGGGTGGCTGGGGCTGGGCCAGCACCATTCCAGAGAGACAGCCAGTGCATATGCAGACTGGGGGAATCTCCTCTCCTTTCTCTCCCCAGTTGTGGCCCTGGCCAGGCCATGCTACACTAACCTCACCTCCCCCTCACTCTTTCTCCTCCTTCCCCCCTTCTCCTGCCTCCGTCCCTCCCCTCCCCTCCTTCTCCCTTCCCCTGACTCCACCCAGGAGGAGGAAACTTCACATAGCTGTGCTCACAGTTTATTATTTTAAATAAATTTGGTTGGGGAGCTGAGGAGGGCTCCCTGAGATCTGAAGAAAGCTTTTGGTGCTTGTCCTCATTACCACCTTGACCTTCCCTCCATGTCCTGCCCTGTCTCCTTTCCTCCTCCTGGGTTCATGTTGTAATAAAAGAAGATTGTTGGTGTGTAATTAATTTGTTCAAAAGAAAAAAAAGGCAAAACAAGAAACTTGGTTCCAACTGAAGCCTATTTTAATTTTATTTTATTATTTTCCTCTTGTTAGAAATAAAACCCTTAGCAACATTTTTTTGAAACATGTTTCTGAAGTGCGTTTCTCTTCGGAAGGTCTCCATCACCTGTCAGTGAAGAGCTGCAGTGCTGGTGGAACACGAGGGCTGAAGCCAGGGAACTCTGAGTTCTGAAACGAGTTCTACCAGGTTCTCCTTAACCATGGGCAAGACATCCCAATTCTCCCCCGACTCCACCCCCAAGCCAGTTTTAGCCATCTCCCAAGAGATAGGCCCTGGCACGTAACTCCTGCCACAGCCTCCTCCAACTTTATGCCCTCCTATATGCCCTCTTCGAGCCCCTAGAGGTATGGTTTGGGGGCAGGGCTTTACTGAGGTATAATTTACACACAAAATTCACCTGTTTTAAATGTACAGTTCAGTGATTCAAAGGGATGTTTCTATCCTGCTTAAAACCATTCATGATGCATCATTGCCCTTAAGATACACACGGACACATGGTTGAGCCTTAACAGTGGGTTTGAACTATGAGGGTCCACTTAAACTCAGATTCTTTCCAATAAATATGTATTGACACTACTGTACTATACACCATGTGTCAAGTCCACAGATGATATGGAAGACTGGCTTTAAAGTGACATGCAGATTTTCGACTGCACAGGGGTCGGTGCTCCCTAACACACATATGTACACACACACCCGTGTAATCTCATTTTGGAATGCTTTCCTGTCAGACCCATATGCTGGGTCTTTCAGGGGCCCTTCCCTGGTTTTTCTCTACCCTAAAGGGTTTTTCCTACCTCTGTGAATGAGGACTAAAGTTAGGTCATTTACAATCACCAAGTTCACTTTTTAAAAAACAGCATTACTATAATAGATTTTACATACTACACAGGTTTCACTCACTAAAGTATACAATTCAATGGCTTTCAGTATATTCTAGCTGCATAGTCACAACTGCAAAAGGTTTTAGAACATTTTTGTCATTCCAGAAAGAAACTCTACACTCATTATGCATCATCCCTCACCCCTGGTCCCCCACTCCTAGGCTACCACTTAATCTGTAAGGGTTTGTCTATTGTGGACATATATAAGTGGGATCATACAATATGTGATTCCTTGTGACTGTTCTCTGACAGCGTAATGATTTCAAGGTGAGTTCACTTTAAAATATATTAATGGTGACTTTATATTAGGTAGATTTTTTTCCCCTCCTGGGCCCCAAAGTCTTTAAAATGAGGTTGACTAAGGCTCTAAAATCAGAGATCACTGGAGTTAGTTAACATGTTTTTAATGGGGGTTTGCATGCATCTATTATACTGGCAAGAAGACAAACCACGTTGTGTCAGATTCATAAAGGGATCCTAGTCCCTCCAAAGGCTAAGAACCGCTCTTCGTAGTCCTTAATACTGTGTTCAGAGTCCGCCCATGATGGGAGGATATGGAGGAGGAAGCAAGAGCACTATCCCAACTAAGCCAGCCCACCAGCATCCTATCATGCCTGGCTCTGCAAGGGCTTTTCTTTCGGTGTGCTTGCACAGCGGGCTTAAAGGCTAATGGGCAGGCTTTGGTGCCTACCCCAGGAACCCAGAACACTGCCACTCTGCCTTTTCTCATCTGAATGCTCAGTGGGTTCATTTTGCTTTTCTTCCCCTTCAAAGATTTCCAGTTGATAGTAACCTAGTGATGAGTTGAGAAAGCCCACCCCCTTCTAGCAGCTTTGATTGATTGGGGCTCTGATTTGACATCTGCCTCAGCCCTGCCTCCAGTTTTCCAGCCAGGAGATGGTGGGCTGTGCAAGTAACAGGAGGTATGGGCCAGTGGACACCTCTAACTTGGGCTCATTTTGATCCCAGTCCATGGGGAAAGCTTGGTCGTTTGTTTGCCCACTTATATGGAATTGAGCATGAAAAGTGGTTAGAGGAGACCACCTGAGAGGAGACTGGGATGTGAAAGCTGGGACAGGGACAGGAAAGGGCTCAGTCTTTCAGCACTTCACTACCACTCCCACCTGGAGGCAGACCCCATAACAGGACCCTGGTCTAACAGGAGAGGAACAGTGCCTACAACCTGTACCAGTTCCCCTGCTTGAGAACTCGACCCAGGCTCAGGGCCTCCAAAGGAAGGGGCTCACCAGTTTCCAGACAGCCTTTCCCATCTTGGCACTGTCCTGCCCCATCCCTCAGTGATGTGCATCCCGTGAGCTCTGCAGGAGAGGTGCAGCCCCCATCATGTGAAACACAGATCAAATATGACCTCTTCCAGAGAGCTTGCTCTGGGTGCAGATGTGTCCCCCTTTTCCAGACTCACCTAGAAAGGAGTGACTGCCCTGGGGGATTCCAGATGAGTGGCAGATGGGGAGAAAGAGCACTGGGGAAGCACAGTATCTTCATCTCGAAGTCATTTTCTTCTGAAGAGACATCATTCTGCAGACAGATGCAGTTTCACAGCGGCTGCCAAATCCCTCAGAATGGCTCGTGAGTCTGCAGTGACAGGGATGGGAAGAGACATCACTTCTACTAAGGACTTTCCAACCCCTTACCCCTCCGTAGTGCCCCCACTGTGCTTTAGGTGGTACCTGAAACACTATTCCCACCCCCAAGTCCCCTGTACTGGGAGTTCCTAGAGGGAAGGCAAGGCCCAAGCCTGAGGCCTCTGCTCCCACTTTCAGTCAGGGTTCAGAAGAAGAGGGAGACAGGAACAGCAGTTGGAGTCTCATTCTGTTCTCTGCAGTACATAAAGCTCCTTGGTAAGGGTGCTATCCCACAGGAGTGGGGCCTGGGGTCTGAGGTCCATGATCACTGAGACCCTGAAGGGATAGACACTGACCATGCTTCCCAGAAGCTCTGAAATTGTGATGATGGGAAAAGGGATTTGGAGACAGAAATGCATTCCCTGCCTCTGGGGCACTCACCTTCCAGGAAAGGGAAGGGAACTCCTTCCTTGTGAACGCCTTTCTGGGTGCCAAGCTACATGTGAGATATTCACGAAGTCTTTGTCGTATACACAGGAAACAGACCCCACAAAGAATGTGTCTAGCTCAGGTAGTATCAGCTGGGATTCCCACTAAATCTTTGAACCTACAGCTTGTGTTACATGAGAGCAAGGATCCAAAATAATCAGCCTGCCCCTGGGAAACAGTTCATAGCTGGGGTTCAGTGTTGCTATCTACTACTGTTGGCAGGTGGGACCTCAGCAGTGCTATAGCCAGATTGTCTGGTAGGTAGAAGTCCACATGCTGAACTTGTACATAACCTCCATGCCTTCCTGTATTGATTATGTATTACTGCATATGTGTGCTAAGTCACTTCAGTTGTGTCTCTTTGTGACCCCATGGACTGTAAGCCCTCCAGGCTCCTGTGTCCATGGGATTCTTCAGGCAAGAATACTGGCATGGGTTGCCATGCCCTTCTCCAGGGGATCTTCCCAAGCCAGGGATTGAATCCGTGTCTTTTATGTCTCCTGCATTGGCAGGTGGGTTCTTTACCACTGAGCCACCAGGGAAACCCCTATTCAGTTCAGTTCAGTTCAGTTCAGTTGCTCAGTCGTGTCTGACTCTTTGCAACCCCATGAATCGCAGCACGCCAGGCCTCCCTGTCCATCACCAACTCTCGGAGTTCACTCAGACTTATGTCCATCAAGTCAGTGATGCCATCCAGCCATCTCATCCTCTGCCGTCCCCTTCTCCTCCTGCCCCCAATCCCTCCCAGCATCAGAGTCTTTTCCAATGAGTCAACTCTTCACATGAGATGGCCAAGCATATGGACTTCGACCTACCAAAGAATCTGGCTATAGCACTGCTGAGGTCCCACCTGCCAACAGTAGTAGACAGCAACACTGAACCCCAGCTATGAACTGTTTCCCAAGGGGCAGGCTGATTATTTTGGATCCCTGCTCTCATGTAACACAAGCTGTAGGTTCAAAGGTTCAAACTGGAGTTTCAGCTTTAGCATCATTCCTTCCAAAGAAATCCCAGGGCTGATCTCCTTCAGAATGGACTGGTTGGATCTCCTTGCAGTCCAAGGGACTCTCAAGAGTCTTCTCCAACACCACAGTTCAAAAGCATCAATTCTTCGGCGCTCAGCCTTCTTCACAGTCCAACTCTCACATCCATACATGACCACAGGAGAAACCATAGCCTTGACTAGACGGACCTTAGTTGGCAAAGTTACTGCATATGTATTACTGCAAATTACTTCAAAAACAGTGGCTTAAAACATGTTAGTATCAACATATGTACATTACCATGTGTAAAATAGCTGGTGAGAAGTTGCTATATAACATGGGGAACCCAGCCTGGAGCTCTGTGATGAACTAGAGGTGTGGGACAGGGGGAGGGGAGGGGAGGGAGGCTCTAGAGGGAGGGGATATATGTATAATTATGGCTGATTCGCATTGCTGTATGGCAGAAACCAACACAACATTGTAAAAAATAAATTTTAAAAAATGCTGAAGAAAAAAATTAAAACAACATTTATCTCAGTTCCTGTAGATCAGAAATCTGGACACAACTTAGCTGGGTTTTTATTTCAGAATCTCTCACAGGCTACAATCAAGGTGTCAGATGGGGCTGCAGTCATCCCAAGGCTTGACTGGGGAAGGATCTGCTTCCAAGCTCAATGTATGGCTGTTGGCAGGACTTAGTTCCTTGTGGGCTGTTAGACTAAGTGCTTCAGTTTCTTGCCAACTGGTGGTGGAAGCCATCCTCAAATTCCTTGCTGTATGGACTTTCCCACAGACCAACTCACAACATGGCTGCTTATTTCAACAGGGTGATCAAGTGAGATGAGACAGGAGTGTGAGGGGACATGGGGAGAAAATTGCACACACAAGATGGAAGTCACAGTCTTTATAACCTAGTCTCAGAAATGACATCCTACCACTTTTACAATATTCCACTCACTAGAAGTAAGTCATTAGGTCTAGGCCACACTCTCAGGGAGGGGGTTATACAAGGATGTAAATACCAGGAGGTGGGGATCATTGGCAGCCACCTTGGAGACTACTACAGTTTGTCCTCAGGCCCCAATAATTTATGTCCCTTCCACATGCAAAATACATTTACCCCTTCCCAAGGTCTGTAAAAGTCTCAATTCATTAGAGCATTGTCTGAAAGTCAAGAATCTCATCTAAATCAGGTCCAAGTGTGAAGGGCTCCTTTGGTGTATTCCTTAAGTGTGACTCTTTAAGTACTATTCCCCCCTCCCCCACTACTGGTAGATCTGTGAAATTTAGAGACAAGTTATCTGTCCCCAACACACCCCAACATACAATGATGGAACAGACACAGGATGTTGGCTACAGACATTCCATTTCAAAAAGGGGAAATGGGAGACACAAAGGAGTCACTGGTCTATAGCAATTGTGAAATCCCACTGGGCACATGGAAGTTCCTGGATTAGGTTTCAAGGCCTGGAAATAATTCTCTAGGGTTTCTGGGCTTTGCTTGGCTCTGCTTTTTGGGCTATTGGTCCCACCCTCTGTGCTTTCCTTCCTTTTTCGTGAAAGGGCTTCCCTTGTAGCTCAGTCAGTAAAGAATCTGCCTGCAGTGCAGGAGATCCAGGTTCGATCCCTGAATTGGGAAGATCCCCTGGAGAAGGAAATGGCAACCCACTCCAGTATCCTTGCCTGAAATATCTCTTGGACACAGGAACCTGGTAGGCTGCAGTCCATGGGGTCGCTAAGAGTCGGACACAACGGAGCGACTTCACTTTCACTTTTCACTTTCATGCATTGGGGAAGGAAATGGCAAACCACTCCAGTGTTCTTGCCTGGAGAATCCCAGGGATGGGGGAACCTGGTGGGCTGCCATCTATGGGGGTCGCACAGAGTCGGACATGACTGAAGCGACTTAGCAGCAGCAGCAGCTGCCTATTTATGTGTGATATGAATACCTTCACACCCATTCCAAAAGGGACATCCATATGCCTCTTCCCCAGACCTCCCCCTTGAACAATATTTCAATCGTTCTAAGTCCTGGACCACCTAGCCAAGTCATTACTAACTACGCACGAATCAGTGGATATCTAAACCTCTGACCATTTGTGTGACCAGTCACTGAAAAGTTACCTTCCCATTGTGCCCAGGATCAACCCTAAGTGGAGCTATAACACTGCAGCTAGCCATGTCCAGCTGGTGCCAAAATACTATGCAAAACAATCTGTGAACCAAGCTTAACTATTGTGCCTCTGAATCACCTGGTCACAGGGAACACCCCATTAGATTCAAGTGTGAGAAAGGGATGGCAGTGCAGCCAGTGTGAGTATGAGACACCTGTTCAGACAGCTTACTTTTTTTCTTTTAATTGGAAGCTAATTACTTTTTGCCATACATTCACATGAATCAGCCATGCACATATGATAATATACATGTTTCAATGCTATTCTCTCAAATCATCTCACCCTCGCCTTCTCCCACAGAGTCCAAAAGTCTGTTCTTAACATCTGTGTCTCTTTTGCTGTCTCACATATAAGGTCATTATTACCATCTTTCTAAATTCCATATATATATGTGTTAATATACTGTATTGGTGTATTTCTTTCTGGCTTACTTTGCTCTGTATAATAGGCTCCAGTTTCATCCACCTCATTAGAACTGATTCAAATGCATTCTTTTTAATAGCTGAGTAATATTCCACTGTGTATATGTACCACAGCTTTCTTATCCATTCATCTGCCAATGGACATCTAGGTTGCTTCCATGTCCTGGCTATTGTAAACAGTGCTGTGATGAACATTGGGGTGCACGTGTCTCTTTCAATTCTGGTTTCCTCGGTGTGTATGCCCAGCAGTGGGATTGCTGGGTCATATGAAAATCACTGCAGATGGTGACTGCAACCATGAAATTAAAACACGCTTACTCCTTGGAAGGAAAGTCATGACCAACCTAGATAGCATATTCAAAAGCAGAGACATTACTTTGTCAACAAAGGTCCATCTAGTCAAGGCTATGGTTTTTCCAGTAGTCATGTATGGATGTGAGAGTTGGACTGTGAAGAAAGCTGAGTGCTGAAGAATTGATGCTTTTGAACTGTGGTGCTGGAGAAGACTCTTGAGAGTCCCTTGGATGGCAAGGAGATCCAACCAGTCCATTCTAAAGGAGATCAGTCCTGGGTGTTCTTTGGAAGGAGTGATGCTAAAGCTGAAATTCCAGTACTTTGGCCACCTCATGCGAAGAGCTGACTCATTGGAAAAGACTGATGCTGGGAGGGATTGGGGGCAGGAGGAGAAGGGGACGACAGAGGATGAGATGGCTGGATGGCATCACCGACTCGATGGACCTGAGTCTGAGTGAACTCTGGGAGTTGGTGATGGACAGGGAGGCCTGGTGTGCTGCAATTCATAGGGTCGCAAAGAGTCGGACACGACTGAGTGACTGAACTGAACTGAACTGAACTGAACTGATGGCAGTTCTATTTCCAGTTTTTTATGGAATCTCCACACTGTTCTCCATAGTGGCCATACTAGTTTGCATTCCCACCAACAGTGTAAGAGGGTTCCCTTTTCTTCTCACCCTCTCCAGCATTTATTGTTTGTAAATTTTTTGATAGCAGCCATTCTGACTGGCGTAAGATGGTACCTCATTATGGTTTTGATTTGCATTTCTCTGATAATGAGTGATTTTGAGCATCTATTCATGTGTTTGTTAGCCATCTGTATGTCTTCTTTGGAGAAATGTCTGTTTAGTTCTTTGGCCCATTTTTTGATTGGGTGGCTTATTTTTCTGGAATTGAGCTGCAGGAGTTGCTTGTATATTTTTGAGATTCATTCTTTGTCAGTTGCTTCATTTGCTATTATTTTCTCCCATTCTGAAGGCTGTCTTTTCACCTTGCTCATAGTTTCCTTCATTGTGCAAAAGCTTTTAAGTTTAATTAGGTCCCATTTGTTTGTTTTTGGTTTTATTTCCATTACTCTGGGAAGTGGGTCATAGAGGATCCTGCTGTGATTTATGTTAGAGAGTGTTTTGCCTATGTTTTCCTCTAGGAGTTTTATAGTTTCTGTCTTACTTGCAGGCATTTTTGGCATCTAATGCTTCATCAGTGAATATTGGCCTGTAGTTTTCTTTTGTGTGTTGTCTTGTTTTGGCTTTGGTATCAGGGTGATGGGTGCCTCATAGAATCGAGTTAGCGAAGTGTTCCTTCCTCTGCAATTTTTTGAAAGAGTTTTAGATGGATAGACATTAGGCTCTCCTAAATGTTAGATAGAATTCACCTGTGAGCCATCTGGTCCTGGGCTTTTGTTTTTTGGGGGGAGATTTTTTTATCACAGTTTCTATTTCAGTGCTTATAATTGGTTGTTCAAATTTCTATTTCTTCCTGGTTCAGCATCTTGGAAGATTGAACTTTTCCTAAGGATCTGGGACTTAAATCTTCACGTGAAGATGGATTCTTACCCCCTTGTGGTCTGAGAGGCGCCAGGACCAGGGCTGAAGCCCTAAAAACTGTCCTTGACACAGTGGCCTCATGCCCCATGTGAGCACAATGCCTCCTGATTTGTGAAATCAATTGCATGCCTTGTACTTTATGCGCCCTGGGTGTGTATGAATGATTTTGGAGGTGGGGGTGGCAGATGAAAGGGGTCTTATTTGTAGTCTGAATCACAAGTTATATTCCAAATGATTATTTGGAAGAATGTGAAGGAAAGAAGTTTTTTCCAGTTTAAATGCCTTGTGGAGTGCCAGTCGTTCTGACTCTTGCGACCGCGCGGACTGTAGCCCACCAGGCTCCTCCGTCAATGGGATTTCCAGGCAAGAGTACTGGAGTGGGTTGCCATTTCCCTTCTCCAGGGGAAATCTTCCCCAACCCAGGGATTGAACCGAGTTCCACATTGTAGACTAGATGCTTTACCGTCTGAGCCACCAGGGAAAGTCCTTAAAATGCCTTCACAATCACAAGAAGAAAATGACGTAGCTTCAGGCAAGCCCTGTTTCCTTTGTTTCTTCTGCTTACTGTCTGAGCCACAAGTCCACTCCTCCCCTCTCACTAGCAACAGTGTCCGTTCAGCGAGGTTGTTACTGCCTAAGTGAAACAGCCCACGACTCCCCCCAACCCGTTGACCTCCCTCTTCCTCAATTTCTGTAATTTTCGGCATGTGGTTTACTTTCTGATATTTTAGACCCATAAATGTGTACGTACCCATATCTTGTCTGTATTTCAACCCTGAGAGACAGTGGACCTGCGTTAGCTGACCATGATGCAAGGGCAACATTACAAAGCTCGAGAGATGACCGTCCATGAGACATGTAAAGATAATTTAAAAAATCTGAAGACATTAAAAACTTGCTTTGAATTGGTCAGTAGAGCACCATAGCCAGCACTCGCAAAGTATCTGAGACTGAGTACGTTATCCACTTGTCACACGTTGTGTGTGAGTCTTAGTTGAAGGAGGAAGGGCCTGAGGATGGGAGGGGTGGGCGGGGGGGTGGATGCAGGTGAGAGGACGAAGAGCACTCAAATGGCAGAAGTCACCAGAAATCCAGCGATGGCACCATCTCACACGTTGGTATGTGTTTTTAAAATGATCACCACAAACCTTTGTTTTAATCTTTTGCTTGGGTGAGTTTGAGGTGAGGTTTATTAATCAGCCTTGGGTGGGGAGAGATTTCATCTAGCTATGTGATCTTTCAGAAAACTAAGTGGACATGCTGCCTCTTTTCAGTTCTGGCCAGTGCTTCCACATGGAAACCAAACGCAGTAAAATTTTTTAAAAAAAAAAAAAAATCAGAGTGCTGGAATCAATTCATTCTGTATAACCCACCTAACTCACCCCCTATGACTTTGGACACTCCTTTCACCAAAGGCTTCAAGACATGCATTATGAGATTAGGCAGAGACTAGTTAGGTGGTCACTAGGCCTGTTTTTTATTCTTGCCTTTTTGGGACAAATTAAGATTATATCTTTCAGCATCCCTTGCAGTTGAATGTGACCGTGTCTGAGTTCTATGCTAATGGAATGTGAGCAGAAGTGCTATACGCTACAGTCTAGGCCTAGCTCATTAAAACCTCCCACATGGTCTTACCTTCTTTTATTTGGCTGGGATGGAGATGACAATAGTACAATGGGTGACCACGTTTTGAAAGGTGGCAGATCATCTACACAGAAGATGCCTAGGACCCTGAATCACCACTTAGAAAAGGCAGTCCAGCTATTAATGGTTATATTGGAAGACTGCAGGAGCAAGAAGTAAATGTTATTGTCTTTAAATTTCACAGATTTTTTTTTTCTGTCTCAGAAGCTAACTTTACTTTTAACTAATACAAGTAAGCACCAGCCTCCTTAAAAACATTGTAGAGTTTTTTTTTCCCCTGTAATTTGGTGTTCATGATAAGAGATGGGCCCCCTGATTTCAATGGGTTGATAGGATCACCTTTAGAGACAAGTCTGTTCTGATCCCTATAATGGACAGCAGAACCATAGCAGAAATCAGAATGGTGATTGACCTGTGGGGATGTGTAATGGTGGCTAGTTAAACATGGTTACCCTAGGGCCAAAGAGATGGACAGCCTAATAAGGTCCTACTTGATTCATGTAACAAAAAAAAAAAAACTCTAGTCTAGCACATGGAGACTTGATCTAGTCCCCAAAATGTAGAGTCCCAGCCTCTCCCCCTAGTTCATAGACTGGAGCCCTTTGAATGAAGGGGAGGGTCTACTTGAAGTAATACTTGCTACACTTTTCACAAGGGTGTATTGTGAACTCTCCCTCCTTGATTTTCCCACAGGAACCTGTAGCCAACATAATTGTGCCTTGGGGACAGGGAAATACCCAGACCTTTTGAAATATAATGGATACTGGTTCTGAATTAATCCCCCATGACCTAGACTAACATGATGGCCCACCAGTCAGAGATGTATAAGGTCATACATGAAGATTCAGCCTGAGTCCTCATTTTGGGCCCAGGGGTTCCCAAATCCCATCCTGTGGTTTGCTGGTTCCTGGGCACACCATGGGAATACACACGGTGCAGATGGCATAAAGGGTAGGACAGCTACATATGGAGAACAAAGTTTTGAGTGGAAAGATCAGATTGAGGATCTCTCTGGAAATCAACAAAAAAGGATAAAGAGATAAATAAAGAGATTTCTTTTTAAAAAAACTAAAGAAGTGGGGGGTAAAATGAGAAGGGGCCATACTATGATAATAGGAGTCCCAGACACACAGAAAGATAAAAGTGGAAAACCCAATCTGTTTTGTGAATGAATGCCTGGAGCTGTCATAATGACATGCTAATGGTCCCATCAAGCATGAGGCTGTCTGTGTGCAGCAGCACTTGCCACCAAATACGATTAAGCTGTCTGACAAGGATACCCACTCACACCACTGTTATTCAACATAGTTTTGGAAGTTTTAGCCACAGCAATCAGAGAAATAAAAGAAGTAAAAGGAATTCAGATTAGAAAAGAAGTAAAAACTGTTTGCAGATGACCTGATCCTCTACATAGAAAACCCTAAAGACTCCACCAGAAAACTACTAGAGCTAATCAATGAATATAGTAAAGTTGCAGGATATGAAATTAACACACAGAAGTCCCTTGCATTCCTATACAGTAACAATGAGAAAACAGAAAGAGAAATTAAGGAAACAATTCCATTCAGCGTTGCAACAAAAAGAATAAAATACTTAGGAATAAATCTACCTAAAGAAACAAAAGACCTATATATAGAAAACTATAGAACACTGTTGAAAGAAATCAAAGATGACACAAATAGATGGAGAAATATACCATGTTCATGGATCAGAAGAATCAATATGGTGAAAATGAGTATACTACCAAAGCAATCTATAGATTCAATGCAATCCCTATCAAGCTACCAATTTTTCAGAGAACTAGAGCAAATAATTTCACAATTTGTATGGAAATACAAAAAAAACCCTCAAATAGCCAAAGCAATCTTGAGGAAGAAGAATGGAACTGGAGGAATCAACCTGCCTGGGTTCAGGCTACACTACAAAGCTACAGTCATCAAGACAGTATGGTACTGGCACAAAGACAGAAATATAGATCAGTGGAACAAAACAGAAAGCCCAGAGATAAATCCATGCACCTATGGACACCTTATCTTTGACAAAGGAGGCAAGAATATACAATGGAGAAAAGACAATCTCTTTAACAAGTGGTGCTGGGAAAACTGGTCAGTCACTTCTAAAGGAATGAAACTAGAACACTTTCTAACACCATACACAAAAATAACTCAAAATGGATTAAAGATCTAAGTGTAAGACAGAC